>NW_026136704.1:512500-550622 GCF_905237075.1 Dicentrarchus labrax
CACACACACACACACACACACAATGGGCAAACCCCCTCAATTCTCCTGCAAAATGAAACTGTACATTCAAAACAATGTTATTTCTTCTCAAAATGGTGTTTTGTTTTCAAATGACACACACAAACCATCATATGAATAGACATTTATAAGAACCAGTTGAACACTGATGTGCTCAATGTAAAACACTGAATGGAAAACACTTCTTCTCCATTCATCATAATGGCTTAGGCCTTTTTTTTGTTCAGTGTTACACTTCCTACAGACAGTACATACATAAGTGTGTAAAATATTTGAGAATGTTGTTTTTATACTCAGAACACACAAATACACGGTAACAAATATATTTTATTTTTCCCACAAAAACAATGTACACAGTGCACATACAGTGGTCTACATACAAAACAACAGAAGAATTTACTGAATATAGTTCTAATGTGCAGTGTGTGTGTGTGTGTGTGTGTGTGTGTGTGTGTGTGTGTGTGTGTGTGTGTGTGTGTGTGACTTGTGAACAATCTTGTTTCCTGGTTCTTGTCCTCTGTGCTCACAGTTTGTGTTACTGTTTTACTCTCAGACTGACTTCAGATCAGAAGATGAGTGTTTGTGTGGAGGAAGAGGAGGACAGAGCAGAGTCTGCAGCGTCCAGCTGTCTGTCTATGAAGAGTGACTGGTCCAAAGATCATCCTCCATTGTTCAGTAATGAACCTGGACCCTCAGACTCAAAGTAAGAGAACTGATACAAACTCATTTATATGACTCATTTTCAGTTCCCTCTGCTCATGCATGCTTTCTGTTGATTTTGTGTTTATATATTAAACTTTCTGCTAAAATGTATTTACTAACTAAACTGTTGTGACACACAAAGAGAAATCACTCGTCCATCTTCCTCTCAGTCTCTGTGACAGCTGTCAGTCACTAGGAAAGCTGTAATCTAATCTAAGAGCACTGATACTAACTTTGAAACCTCCTAATGATCCACAGTAGCAGCAGTTTGTGTATTTAGAGCTTCTTTAAGGACTTTGTCATCAAATACTAAGATTGTTTTCAGAGACTAACAGTTAAGTGGACTATTACTAGGACTCGATCCTGGTGGAGCCTCCTGCCATGGTCCTGCTAGATTGCCATTGCCAATACTGTTGTTGCTGTGCACCTGTCTGTCTGTCTGTCTGTCTGTCTGTCTGTCTGTCTCTCTCTCTCTCTCTCTCTCTCTCTCTCTCTCTCTCTCTCTCTCTCTCTCTCTCACCCCAACTGGTCGAGACAGACGACCACCCACCTAGAGCCGGAGGATCTGTCCTAGGTTTCTGCCTTTTAACAGGCAGTTTTTCCTTGCCCTTGTCTCCAAGGTCTTGCTCATGGTGGTACTGTTGGGTCTCTGTAAATAATGTTTTAAAGAGTTCGGTCTAGACCTGCTCTATTTGAAAAGTGTCCTGAGATAACTTCTGTTATGAATTGGCGCTATACAAATAAAATTGAATTGAATTGAATTATTAGGGGGCAGCCCTGATATTGAGCCAAGGCTGGCAGGTCTGAAACAGTAATGGACATAATGAGCTCTCTTTAATGGAGGACTTTTACTGTGAAGCAGCTGCAGGAAGTGTTGAGTTTGTATTAATAACTAACTACAGGCTGATCACTAAATGTTTAATGAGACAAACAGGAAAAGCAGTTCATTGGTGTTTGTGAAAGCAGGAGAGTTGAAATTAAAGACTGAATGCTGAATTCAAACAGAAAAGTAACGAGACTTTTACTGTTCTCTGTGACCATCTGAGCTTCTACACAGAGTCAGTGGACACATGTTGATATGTTTCAACTACAGTCAACAAATCATTGTACTTCTTCACAGAAAGAGGAAGAGGAGTAATGTTCCTGTAGAGGAGGAGCAGCCGTCCTGCTGCGTTTTGTGTAGGGACGTCCTGAAGGATCCGGTTACTACCAGCTCTGGACTCTGGTTCTGCAGACAGTGCATCACCTCATACTGGGACCAGTCTGCTTCATCAGGAGACGCCTCCTGTCCCCAGTCTGGAGAAAGACCCAGAACAAGACAGAGTAAGACTGTATACCTGTCTGCTGATGTGTTAATACATTAGTTGTGTCATACAGTACGGCCATTTAACACCTTTATACATTTAAATGTATTTGCATGTTTTTTCTGCTCCAGCATACAATTCTTGTCCTTGTTCTCCTTTGAGAAAACATAATGACACATGTTGGTTTTATGATAGTGCCCCCTGTCTTTGCATTAAGCAGTCAGAATGCTGGTTGTTCTCTGTGTGCATAGATGGAGATGGAGAACTATTAAACTCTGTGTAAAGCAGTAACATCACTGTTCTATCACAGACAGACAGCAGCCTGAGACGCAACAAGAGCCACAGACTTTAAACAACAGCTCACATTGGCACCCTGCTCGTGACTGCTTCTTCTCTAACTTACAAACACACTTCGTCCTGCAGACTGACTTGTTGAACAAGCGACCGAATAAACGTCCACTAAGGAAAAGTGCACTGCTAACATCATTAGGTAGCTAATGAGCTCATCAGTGTCAGCACATTAAACAGCTTAAACTGTACTGTACTTACACTGTTGGCCCTCAGCTCGTAAACAACAGTTTTCAGTTTGCTTACTTTGTCTTTGTGCCACATTGTGTCAAACTGTGAACACGTGCATCTCCACTGCAGCCTCATAGCAGGAACAAACTAGCTGTTGTGGTTCTGATGGTAGCATCATGGTCAACAGGGGCCAACCTGAGATCCTCCTCCCTCAAACAAAAGCCACGTCTGTCTCTAAAGTGTGTGTCTGTGCTGGAGACCAGAGAGAAAGATCTGTTTCTAAAAGTATCTCTGTGTTCAGCTTTCAGGACTTTTATTTAATATGTTTTATTCCATTCTTTGTAAACAATATAATATCACCATAGCAACATATCGTGATGTGAATTTGGTTTTGCCGTCCTGCCTTTCCGTTGGGGTCCATGTGAACGCAGCATCAGTCAGAGCTTTGTTAACTTCCTGCTAATGCAAACTCAACACTTCCTGCTGCTGCTGCACATGACAGTGGACCAATGGGAGGCTTTTATTGTGAAGCAGGAAATGGAGTGTATTTCTCACACAGATTCACTATTCAATAACGTATTCTGCGTTATTTGGTCGGTGGATCAGTTTAAACATTCCTGAGACGAAGGAACAGCCACAGTGAGCAGTTCAAATGAAGAGCTGATGAAGAGAGTCCACCGACACATAGCCAGAGGCTGAGAGACAAAGGAGCATTTCTGATGTTTACACAAAACTGGACTTTATAACCTTTAATTCTGGATTCTTTTTTTTATTGGCAAGTAAAATAATCAGAAGATTGTCAAATTTTCTTTGTTTTGTCTCCCATTTCTTCTTCTCTTCCAGCAGATGGTGGTCTGCAGGAGGTTTTAGATGAACATAAGATCGGTCTGAGGAGGAGATGTGAACGTGTGACTGAAGGAACTGATGAACCAGGAAGTGGAACCCTCCTCAACAGGATCTACACTGAGCTCTACATCACAGAGGGACAGAGTGAAGAAGTTAATACCCAACATGAGGTGAGGCAGCTTGAGACAGCTTCCAAGAAGAAGATCCTCCATGACGCTCCAATCAGGGGCCACAACATCTTTAAAGCCTTACCTGACCAACAGAGACACATCAGAGTGGTTCTGACAAGCGGCGTCGCTGGCGTTGGAAAAACCTTCTCAGTGCAGAAGTTCACTCTGGACTGGGCAGAGGGCTCGAACAACCAAGATGTCAGTCTGGTGGTTCTGCTTTCGTTCAGGGAGCTGAACCTGATCAAAGATGAGCAGTACAGTCTTCTCAGACTCCTCCATGTTTTCCATCCAACATTACAGAAGGTCACAGCAGAGCAGCTCGCTGTCTGTAAACTTTTGTTCATCTTTGACGGCCTGGATGAAAGCAGACTTTCACTGGATTTCCACAACAATGAGGTTGTGTCTGACGTCACACAGAAGTCTTCAGTCAACGTGCTGTTGACAAACCTCATCAGGGGGAATCTGCTTCCCTTGGCTCTCGTCTGGATAACTTCCAGACCTGCAGCAGCCAATCAGATCCCTCCTGAATGTGTTGACAGGGTAACAGAAGTACGAGGCTTCACTGATGCCCAGAAGGAGGAGTACTTCAGGAGGAGAGTCAGTGATGAAGATCTGTCCAACAGAATCATCTCCCACATCAAGGATTGCAGGAGCCTCCACATCATGTGTCTAATCCCAGTCTTCTGCTGGATCACTGCTACAGTTCTGGACCACATGTTGACCACAGACCAGAGAGGAGAGCTGCCCAAGACCCTGACTGACATGTACTCACACTTCCTGCTGGTTCAGACAAAGAGGAAGAAGCAGAAGTATGATGAGGGACATGAGACGAGTCCACAGGAGCTGATGGAGGCTGAAAGGAAGGTTCTTCTGAAGCTGGGGAGGCTGGCGTTTGAACAGCTGGAGAAAGGAAACATCATGTTCTACCAAGAAGACCTGCAGCAGTGTGGTCTTGATGTCACAGAGGCCTCGGTGTACTCAGGAGTTTGTACAGAGATCTTCAAAAGAGAGAGTGTGATCTTCCAGAAAACCGTCTACTGCTTCGTTCATCTGAGCATTCAGGAGTTTCTGGCTGCAGTCTACATGTTCCACTGTCACACCAACAGCAACACAGAGGTACTGAAGGGTTTCCTGGGAGAAGAATATGTTAATCAAACCCTAGACGTCTTTCTGAGGGAAGCAATGATGAAATCCCTGATGAGTAAAAATGGCCACCTGGACCTGTTTGTTCGCTTCCTTCATGGCCTCTCTCTGGAGTCCAACCAGAGACTCTTAGGAGGCCTGCTGGGTCAGACAGACAACAGTCCAGAAATCCTCCAGAGAGCCATCAACAACCTGAAGGAGATGAACAGTGATGATATCTCTCCTGACAGAAGCATCAACATCTTCCACTGTCTGACGGAGATGAATGACCAATCAGTCCATCAGGAGATCCAAGAGTTCCTAAAGTCAGAGAACAGATCAGAGAAGGAACTCTCTGTGTTCCACTGCTCAGCTCTGGCCTACATGCTGCAGATGTCAGAGGAGGTTCTGGATGAGTTGGACCTGCAGAAGTACAACACATCACTGGAGGGACGACAGAGACTGATTCCAGCTGTGAGGAACTGCAGAAAGGCTGTGTAAGTCCAGATGTGATTAACATTATAAAGCAATGCTGAATTCTTCAGTATTAGAGTCAATATACACACTTTACACACACACACACACACAACACAATATGGAAATGTCCTTTTTTACAGTGTATACAGTGTGTGCAATGTGTTTCTGTTATCATTTATTATTATTTTTATGACTTGTGTGGCTGTGGGGTTTCCCTCAATAAAATCTGATGATAGTTAACTAAAACTTTGCATTTTAGACAATTATCCTTCCAATATTTGTCTTTAAAAGCCCGACACAGAGGAGAACACCACCGGTATAAAAAGCACAGTCCATGCAAGGTCACTGAACAATAACAGGATTTAAGCAACTGATGTAGAGTCGAGGGTCTGCGGGTCACTACTGACGACGACAAACTTTAACAAACTGAACAAAAACAGAAAAACAGGCTCCCGCTGCTGCCGGTTGCTTTGTGTCCATGTGCACATAAAGTGAATATCAACATACCACAGTCCATATGAAAAGACAGTGAATGTCTGAATGAATGAATGAGTTTGGTTTTTAAGCACAGTAAGGAAGCTCTCTCTCTGCTAGTATTTGAATGGAATGCTGTGTAAACAGTGGTATCTTCCAAAGCTGCTGATGTTCAGTGATAGAGAGAGTTTTTGTCTCATTGTCTCATCTGGTCACCATAATGTGAGAAATTATATCAGTTTACAAACTGTTAGACAGCATGTTTCCTCTCTGACCATTTCACATCAGGAAAACTAAAGACAACATATGCAGAGCAGATAGCAGCACATATTTCCACTGTGGTTTTCATTGAATCTGCAGCCACAGTCTTTGTGTATTTAGCAGCTGATTTCCTCAGACAGCAGCTCATTACACAGTCAGCTCAGAGAAGAAACAATAGCATAGTCGTCTTGTTTCCAAAACTAACATCAGCCAGTTGAACTTCTGGAGGAGAGCCGCGATAAAAGCTAAGCTAACCCAGCTCGGACCGAACGCTGCTCCACTACCCGGCCTACTGCTGGCTGATGTCCGCTCTCAGGAACATGGAATGGATGAAATGGGACTCAGGCTGACCCAGCAACATGAAATCAGAGACTGCTGTGCCCTCATCTTTACAGAGACCTGCTCCACCACAACATCCTGGATCAAGCTGCTGCTCTCGACAGGCGGAGTGTGTTCGGCCCTGACAGAACACAAAACTCTGTTTTTACGTCAGTGATACTCGTTGCTTAAACACAGTTAAAGTGGGACACTGGGAAATATCAATGTTACTTAATGAGGATGGCATTAATATTAATATGTCAACACTGCATCTCAAAACACTGCGTTCACACCATCTACTCCTCTGAGAAGTGCAGTCTACATCTCTTTGTACGGTATAACGGATGGATCTGTACTCGAATGTCCACAAGGGTTGTTTAATACGGGACACTTTCTATTTATTTCTGATGATCTTTTGTTGAAATACATGTTTCATTACTTTCTTAGTCTTTGACTGCACATTTTTAATAGTTAGATGCTGCAAAGATAAATACTCGCACACTGACCTGCAATATTACATTAATTTACAACGTTTGGGTACTAGACCTTCATCAGGCAAATGGTTCATGACAATGTGGAGCCATCTTAAACAGGGAGCAGCTACAAGTCTGCAAACAGTCAGTCCCCACGTGCAGTAAGAAGGCATTAATGACAGACAGAGAAATGGACCTTAGTAACATCATATCATCAGTATACACAAAGTGGACAAAGCCATCACAGAGAAATAAAAACCTTTTATAATAAATACAACGAGGTCTCACAAAATTCCAGGGAGCAAACAATATATATCAAAACCTACATATGTTAAATACCAATAATCAGATCCACATTCACTCATTAATTAATAATCCTACAGGCTGCAAGAAGTAATTACAGTGAACGTATGCAGGTTACATTTGTGGATGAAGCTACCATGGCATATGGATAAACACATGTACCTATATTATGAGGTTCATTAGACATGTGACCTGTTGATACTCATGATATGATGTTACTATGGTCCATGTTTCCAGCTCCTTGTATGTGATTTGGAGGCTGTCACATTGTTTGTCATTAATGGCTTCCTACTGCTCGTGGGGAATGAGCATGATATGAATATGCATATTTTAAAAATTCAAACCAGATTGTTGTTCAACATGTCCCCAGGTACCACTGAGCTAAACAGTGGCCAGTATGTGGGACCAGTCCACTTTTTCATAAAGATCCTGATCTCATCATCACAACATCTTTCCTTGTAATTACAAGATAGTAACTGATAATTACGACCAGGGACGGTTATATTGTTTTGAATTTTGGTAGAACCTAGAGAAGCAACAGCACCAAAAAGTGACAGAAACAACCCAGGATATATGATATATCTTTTTCCTGTGAATGGGCTAAATGTATTCAGCCCAACACAGTAGTAAGCTTCCATTCGATTGTGATTGACAGGTGTCCTGACACGTGCCCTTCATATGTTGCCCATTTGGGCTAAATTCATTCAGCCCAAAGGCTGACCTTCGACCAATCACTGCGCAGTAGCTACAATACAGTGACCTTCGACCAATCACTGCGCAGTAGCTACAGTACAGTGACCCTCGACCATTCACAGCGCAGTAGCAACAGTACAGTGACCTTCGACCAATCACTGCGCAGTAGCTACAGTACAGTGACCTTCGACCAATCACAGCGCAGTAGCTACAGTACAGTGACCCTCGACCATTCACAGCGCAGTAGCAACAGTACAGTGACCTTCGACCAATCACTGCGCAGTAGCTACAGTACAGTGACCTTCGACCAATCACAGCGCAGTAGCTACAGTACAGTGACCTTCGACCAATCACAGCGCAGTAGCAACTGTACAGTGACCTTCGACCAATCACAGTGCAGTAGCAACAGTACAGTGACCTTCGACCAATCACAGCGCAGTGGCTACAGTACAGTGACCTTCGACCAATCACAGCGCAGTAGTTACAGTACAGTGACCTCCGACCAATCACAGCGCAGTAGCTACAGTACAGTGACCTTCGACCAATCACAGACATTTACTATCACGGATTGTGGACTGTATTACAGTTTGTGGGGACACCAGCTCGCCCTGCGGGGGTCCGATTATTCTCCCACTTCACTCCAGCGGTGACCAGTTCTCTTTTTTAGACAGTCATTCAGCTGATCACCTGTCAAACACACAGGTTGCCAAGTACACGTCTAAGACCACAGATTCTCTCAAAACGAGACAGGGCCTGGAGAATGTTTCATGCTTCATATCTGAACTGCTGACCACAGATAACAATCAGCCACATCCAGATGCGGACACAGCTGCAGCCGCTTTGATACTGTGTCAGTAGCCGCACAGTGCGCTTTGAGAAAGCCAGGCACTTGTTGTCTTTGCATGTGCACATTAGCCAATGATCTGCAGGGAGACACTGAAAGGTGAGCTGATGTTGAGGTAAAGCAGGGTGGAGTTTGACATGGTGATTGACCTGTTTGTGTCGATGTGAGCGGCGTTTTAAATAAGGTATGCCCAAGCTCTGAAACAACTCTCTCTTCTACAAATAATTTTGGTTTTATAGACTTATTTCTGGTACATGGTGTTGCAAGTTGTTGCTGGTACTTTTCTGTAATGAAGTTGTAGCGCAATTGGCATGTGCTGATGTGTACAGAGGAGAGAGAGAGAGAGATTTTTCTGGCATCAGGTCATTCTTTTGGGTTTGTCTCCCCAGTGTTGCTGCTGTGTGACGTATTGATGAGTGTAATGCATTTGTTAGCCCACCCACCCAAAATCTCCACCAGCCGTCACAGATTACGACATGTCTAAATGTTTTTTTGTGAAGGCAATGTGCTTCTGTAGCTGTTTACATTCCCCCAGACCCACATTCAAAAAATGCACTGCAGAACTACTTTACTGGCTTTATAGTTATATATGTTAATAACTGTATTCAATTCAATTCAATTTTATTTGTGTAGTGCCAATTCATAACAGAAGTTATCTCAGGACACTTTTCAAATAGAGCAGGTCAAGACCGAACTCTTTATAACATTATTTACAGAGACCCAACAGTACCACCATGAGCAAGACCTTGGAGACAAGGGCAAGGAAACACTGCCTGTTAAAAGGCAGAAACCTAGGACAGATCCTTCGGCTCTAGGTAGGTGGTCGTCTGTCTCGACCAGTTGGGGTGAGAGAGAGAGAGAGACAGAGAGAGTGAGAGAGAGAGAGAGAGACAGACAGACAGACAGACAGACAGACAGACAGACAGAGGTGCACAGCAACAACAGTAACAACAACTACACTAATAGTAGTGACTGATGATGATGAACATGAAGAAAATGACGACGACGACAACAGCAACGATGGGGGACAATGAACAGTGACAATAGTAATAATAGTAACTGTAGTAATACTAATATTAATAATAATAATAACAATAATATCAGTGATATTAGCAATGGAAGTCAAGCAGGACCATGGCAGGAGGCTCCACCAGGATTCATAAGAACCTGCGAGAAGAGAAAGCACAAGAACTCCGGGGAAGAAGTGAAGTTAGTAACATGCATTAATGGAACATGAATAAGTGCAGAAAGAGAGAGAGAGGAAGAGAGGAGCTCAGTGCACCATGGGAAATCCCCCGATAGTCTAGGCCTATAGCAGCATAACAAAGGGATGGTTCAGGACTCACCAGATCCAGCCCTAACTATAATCTTTATCAAAGAGGAATGTCTTAAGCCTACTCTTGAATGTGGTGAGGGTGTCTGCCTCCAGAACCACAACTGGAAGCTGGTTCCACAGGAGAGGAGCTTGGTAACTGAAGGCTCTGGCTCCTGTTCTACTTTTAGAGACTATAGGAACCACAAGTAGCCCTGCATTCAGAGAATGTAGTGTTCTAGAGGGGTAATAGGGTACTATGAGCTCTTTAAGATATGAAGGGGCCTGACCATGAAGAGCTTTATAGGTGATTTGTATATATTGTTTATTGTATTTTATTCTAATATAAATGTAATATTTGTATGTTCTATGTGTGTGTGGCATGAAGGGGCTACAAATTACATTTAAACATGCTGTGTTAAATATGAATGTTGAATGATTTATGTGTGTCTTTATTTGCTTTGTGATCTAAATGCAATCAGATTTTATTTTAAAGGTTATATTCTCTGTATTCACAGACTTTCTCACTGTGGACTCTCAGAGACTCACTGTGAAGTCGTGGCCTCAGCTCTGAAGTCCAACCCCTCCCATCTGAGAGAGCTGGACATGAGTTACAACTACGACCTGAAGGATTCAGGAGTGAAGCTGCTGTCTGCTGGACTGGAGAGTCCACACTGTAGACTGGAGACTCTGAGGTCAGTTCATGTGTTTGCTCTGTGTATATCTACCAAATATAACAGAAGTTTTAAATCTCCTTCAGTTCTTTTGCTTTCTGGGTTTGTCTGAGCACAAATCACAACAGCTCTTGTTTAAAGTCTGTCAGTCTGCTGCTGCAGAATGAAATGAGTATTTAGTGAAACACTCAGGGCTGAGGACACGTTCACTGTGCGTAGTACGTTCAGTGAGTGAGGATCCATCTGAGTGAGTCAGTGAATCACTGCACGTTGGCTCTCAGCTGACTGAGAATGGATTGTTTGAGGAAGTGATTCAGTACAGTTCGTTCACCCAAAACATTTGTTCATTCAGACGAAACGTATGAATGTAATGTGATCTCTGATTCAACACACTGCCAGTTCTCAAACTCTTGAGACAAAGTTTTAGAACATTGGAAATATTAACGCTGCTGACATTGTTAGTGTGAAACTAATATTTCAGACAAGAAATTGTTGTTTTCAGAAGTTTAAATTCTAACTGAAATATTTAAAGTTAAACCATAGTTAATACTATTAAAGCTTTATTCCACACTGAGGATTCAACCACATAGATTTGATGCCGATTCACAATGAGCATCTTGTTGAGCTTCATATTTAAAACATATTTAATATCACATTAATCATTCAACAGTGGTTGATTCTCTCTTAATGGTTTCATTTTCACCTTTCCCTCATTTGAATGAAACAGAAACGTGTTTTATTCTCGATCAGACAAGAACAAACATGAGTGAAAATAAATAGTTCAAAACTGAACCCCAAATCCCACAAAGCGGTTTCTGGAAGAACCCCCACACTGGACCTATTGTAACTGTGTTTTTTATTGTTTCCATTCAAAGTGACACAACATGTACATTTAATAACAGATAACAGATGTATATTGAAAATCAATACAAATAAAATCATAGTGAAAGTAAATAAAAACAAACTAGATCATAGGACAAATTGTCCCCATCTACTTCTACCCCCATGATCTGTGTACATACCGAGTGTTTAAGACACATTAAAGGCACATTTACACAATAACACTAACACTTGAACCAGAGACTAATAAAGCATGTTGTCCTTGAAAATATTTCAAATAATTTGTGGCAGAAAATAAAAAGTTTAGCTCCTTGCTGTTGAGCTAAACAGCAAGGATTAAGTGCTCACTGACTGTACAGTATGCTTTGTGTTTTAGTGTTTTTCCCTTTATAGAACATTTCAAGCACCTCTAAACTCAGGCGTAGTCTGAAGATATGGTTGGTGTAATTTATTTCTGGTCTCACAAGGTGCACAACGGTGATAATATTTACAGAAAGAGCAAAAACTTGGAAAAGGAAAATCAAAAGCTATATACAACGTTTCAAACATAAATGAATAAAACAGAAACTATCACAACAAATACTTAAATTACCCAGGTAGTAACCTTCAGTGCACGTTACCTCCACTGTAACTAAGCTTGGACTGACTTCACTAGCCCCTCCCACTGGGCTTAATATTTCCTTTAATTAACAACAATTAATATCTTTTCTTATTACTGTTACTGTTTCCATCATCTAAACACAGTATATATTTTAAACACAATGTATTTATAATTTCTCCCCTATTCCTCTATAAGCCAAACTAGTTATTATATCAAGAATTAATATTATAAAGAAAATGTAATTATTCTGCCCACATGACCTGGAAGACCTGCAATATTATCACATATAACCTCCGACTGTATCCAACTCTGTCTGTCCAACCAAACTCCTGAGACAGCACTCTCACTAACAGCACGGTTTATTAACTCACTTATTAATTTAGTTAATGAGAGCAGAAAGGAGCTGAGGGAAATGGATTATGTCTGTGTGTGTGTGTGTGTGTGTGTGTGTGTGTGTGTGTGTGCCAGCAGTCAGTGGCTGCAATAAAACTATTGAGGAGACAGTATTTAGTATTAACTCCTCCCTCCCCGAACAGATACAGCTGATCCACTGAGACTTTATGTGTTTGACTCCCAGATATTTCCAGATAGACACTAATCTAAAGCTTTTTCTAAACTTGTACATTGTAAACTTTCTTCAGCTCTGAACAGATTATTAAACACTGAATGATTTCAAGCAGGAACATTGTCTTCTAAACTCACATCTTTTATTCTTTATTCAGATTGAGGTGGTGCAGTTTGTCAGAGATCAGCTGTTCTTCTCTGGTCTCAGCTCTGAAGTCCAACCCCTCCCATCTGAGAGAGCTGAACCTGGGTAAGAACAACCTGGAGGATTCAGGAGTGAAGCTGCTGTGTGGTTTTCTGGAGAGTCCACACTGTAGACTGGAGACTCTGAGGTCAGACACCTTTTTTTATTTCTGTGCTGAGATGAATGTGATGTGAAAGTTGTGCTGACAGTAAAGTGCAGACAGGTTGATGTTTATGAGGTAAACTCCTCTTCAGATTTAATGACATTAACACTCATTTTGTCAACTCAAATTTTAAAACTGAAAACAGGATTTAGGTGTTTGAAAATCATAATTTAGAGTTTACAATGACAATCTGAATAGAGTTTATTGCAAATACATTTTTTACACGTACAAGGAATTTTCCTTGGTGCATAAAAATCACACAAAAATGAAGTACTGTTTGAAATATAAATAAATAAAGATAAGGATAGAAAGATCTAAAACTGTACAGGAAAGATATTTACAATGTGCAGGATACAATGTTAGTGAGTTCAGCTTAATTTATTCAGAAAGTCTAATACACTCACACACACACTCTATAAAGTGTATAAAATGTATGAATGTTTGTATTAAAATGGTAAAAGTCCGATTTGAACTGATTCCAGATGTTTCATTTTCACCTTTCCCTCATTTGAATGAAACAGAAACGTGTTTTATTCACGATCAGACAAGAACAAACATGAATGGTCGAGGCAGACGACCACCCACCTAGAGCCAAAGGGTCTGTCTGAGGTTTCTGCCTCTTAACAGGCAGTTTCTCCTTGCCCCCATAGCCAAGTGCTTGCTCATGGTGGTACTGTTGGGTCTGTTATAAGGAGTTCGGTCTAGACCTGCTCTAAAGCATGTTGTCCTTGATAATTATTTCAAATAATTTGTGGCAGAAAATAAAAAGTTTAGCTCCTTGCTGTTGAGCTAAACAGCAAGGATTAAGTGCTCACTGACTGTACAGTATGCTTTGTCTTTTAGTGTTTTTCCCTTTATAGCACATTTCAAGCACCTCTAAACTCAGGCGTAGTCTGAAGATATGGTTGGTGTAATTTATTTCTGGTCTCACAAGGTGCACAACGGTGATAATATTTACAGAAAGAGCAAAAACTTGGAAAAGGAAAATCAAAAGCTATATACAACGTTTCAAACATAAATGAATAAAACAGAAACTATCACAACAAATACTTAAATTACCCAGGTCGTAACCTCCAGTGCACGTTACCTCCACTGTTACTAAGCCAGGACTGACTTCACTAGCCCCTCCCACTGGGCTTAATATTTCCTTTAATTAACAACAATTAATATCTTTTCTTATTACTGTTTCCATCATCTAAACACAATATATATTTTAAACACAATGTATTTATAATTTCTCCCCTATTCCTCTATAAGCCAAACTAGTTATTATATCAAGAATTAATATTATAAAGAAAATGTAATTATTCTGCCCACATGACCTCGAAGACCTGCAAGATTATCACATATAACCTCCGACTGTATCCAACTCTGTCTGTCCAACCAAACTCCTGAGACAGCACTCTCACTAACAGCACAGTTTATTAACTCACTTATTAATATAGTTAATGAGAGCAGAAAGGAGCTGAGGGAAATGGATTATGTCTGTGTGTGTGTGTGTGTGTGTGTGTGTGTTCGTGTGTGCCAGCAGTCAGTGACGGTACCGCTCCATCACACACATTTACACTAAAACTAAATCTGAAAAATACATTAATAAAATAATTTAAATAATACAGACAAATAAACAAATTAGCTAAATTATAAAATGAACATGAATACAATAAAAGTTGCAATAAAACTATTGAGGAGACAGTATTTAGTATTAACTCCTCCCTCCCCGAACAGATACAGCTGATCCACTGAGACTTTATGTGTTTGACTCCCAGATATGTCCAGATAGACACTAATCTAAAGCTTTTTATAAACTTGTACATTGTAAACCTTCTTCAGCTCTGAACAGATTATTAAACACTGAATGATTTCAAGCAGGAACATTGTCTTCTAAACTCACATCTTTTATTCTTTATTCAGATTGTGGCACTGCAGTTTGTCAGAGATCAGCTGTTCTTCTCTGGTCTCAGCTCTGAAGTCCAACCCCTCCCATCTGAGAGAGCTGGAGCTGACTGAGAACGACAACCTGCAGGATTCAGGAGTGAAGCTGCTGTGTGGTTTTCTGGAGAGTCCACACTGTAGACTGGAGACTCTGAGGTGAGACACCATGTTTTATTTCTGTGCTGAGATGAATGTGATGTGAAAGTTGTGCTGACAGTAAAGTGCAGACAGGTTGATGTTTATGAGGTAAAATCCTCTTCAGATTTAATGACATTAACACTCAGATTTCACTGTTCCAGTAGTTGGATGCACAGCAGGGATATTGATATTGGGCTGATCAATAAAATGTATGAATGTTTGTATTGAAATAGTTAAAGTCAGATTTGAACTGATTCCAGATGTTTTTCATCATTAGTCTCCATGTAAGGATGTTTTCCAGAGCTGTACAGTGAGTGAACTCATTGAAGAGCAGGATGTGTTCAGAAGACTCACCTCTAACTGAAACATCAGGATGTTCCTGAAGATCAGCTGCACCTCCTTCACTACACACTTACAGATGCTTTATCTTAATACACTGACCTCTAATCAGTTGATCCTGTTTAAACTGTCACCATCACTCATTTCACATCAGTTTCAGTGCGTTTTGTGCAGTGGTGAACACAGCATGTCTCCCTGTGACAGCCAAACTCATGGAGCTACTGTCTCTGTAGCTGCAGTCAGAGACACAGGAAGCCTCCATGTGTTTAAAGCAGAGCTGAGCTCCTCAGGCTCTCTGCTCTCGTCCTCTGGAGACTCTGCTTTTAAAACTCACAGAAAACTGATTCCACTTGTTGTTGGAAATCCAATTGGAATATTTCATGTTAAACCATAGTTCATACTTTCAGAACTTTATTCCAAAGCTTTCAGATCTTTGAGGATCCTCAGATTAGATTTTAGATTTGATGCTGATTCGGTCCGTGTATGTTTTGGTCATTGGATTTTCCTTTCAGAAACGGGTATTAAAAAACAGAAAACGAGTGGTTATTTGATTTTCGTTTTAAAATACAAAAATTAAAATTGAAATACAAGGCGTTTTTCTTTTTCATGGTCAAAAGGGGATGAGCGAAATTAAAAAAATTATTCGATTTTCATTTTCTATTTCATACAACAAAAAATAAAATCACTAGAAAACAGAAACGTAAAAAAGGCCTGTTGTTTCATATTCTGAGACCGGATGTTGTCATTTACAGGACGGTGCTGTGGAGAAGAAACAGTAGGCTAGTAGACTGCGGTCAATCCAGCCGTGAGTCCGATCTCCGTGGTCAAATCAGCCGCACTTAAATTTAGAGTGTACAAGTATTCTCAGCATTATGGTAAATGCGGAGAAACAGCGTATTTACTTCCGGTTTTCAAAATAAAGGTATTTAGAACAGTAAACTATAATTCGAACCTAACATTACATTTAAAATAAAATATGTTACATTAAAGTGTTTCATGCGCCCCTGATGAATAAAAAACACTTTATATCAAGTATCTTTACTGCACCAGTGTGGAGAAATGCCAAAATAAAAGCCTCATATTTATGCCTCCAGAGATTGCATATTTGAGGTACTGTAAAAACATATTGCTCAGTGTTTCCAGGCTATGGGTGAAGCATTTTCATTATACTTCAATAATGATGCAGTAATCATGACAAAATTTCACACAAATGTTTAATAACATTTTATAAAAAAATTATAATATAAAGACTAAACACTAAACACAAAATCCTACACAATTCTAACTTGTTTACTTTTACAAAAATGCAATTCCAGTCCACATTCTTCTTATTTTGCAGCTCTGCTGTGTCCATTTGTAGGCACTGTGTGTGGAACCACCTGCAACAGCTGTCACACTGAATCTGTAAAAGGGAAAAATAATTAGTTTTAACTTCAAAATACCATTGTACCTACTGTCTCTTCCTCATATATTATTTTTCCCTTTTACAGATTCTCGTGACAGCTGTTGCAGTTGGTTCCACATACAGTGGAACCACCTTTTATTCTTAAATTTCTCCACATTGGTGCAGTAGAAATGCTTGATATTAAGTATAATTGTAGTCTTAGATGTGTAGAAGTAAGATATACCATCCATAGCCAGGAATTATTGAGCAAAGTGTTTTTACAGTAGCTCAAATATATGAAAATACCACTTGGAGGTACAAATATGGACTTTTATTGTTGAATTTCTCCAAATTGGTACAGTAAAATGCTTGATATTAAGTATGCTTGTAGTCTCATATGTGTAAAAGTCAGAAGCCAGGAAACACTGAGCAATATGTTTTTACAGTACCTCAAATATGGTGAAATATGCAATCTCTGGAGGCATAAATATGAGACTTTTATTTTGGCATTTCTCCACACTGGTGCAGTAAAGATACTTGATATAAAGTGTTTTTTATTCATCAGGGGCGCATGAAACACTTTAATGTAACATATTTTATTTTAAATGTAGGTTCGAATTATAGCTTACTGTTCTAAATACCTTTATTTTGAAAACCGGAAGTAAGTACGCTGTTTCTCTGCATTTACCATAATGCTGAGAATACTTGTACACTCTAAATTTAAGTGCGGCTGATTTGACCACGGAGATCGGACTCACTACTGTTTCTTCTCCACAGCACCGTCCTGTAAATGACAACATCCGGTCTCAGAATATGAAACAACAGGCCTTTTTCTGTTTCTGTCTTCTAGTGATTTTATTTTTTGTTATATGAAATAGAAAATGAAAATCGAATATTTTTTTTATTTCGCTCATCCCTTTCTGACCATGAAAAGAAAAACGCCTTGTATTTCAATTTGAATTTTTGTATTTTAAAACGAAAATCAAATAACCACTCGTTTTCTGTTTTTTAATACCCGTTTCTGAAAGGAAAATCCAATGACCAAAACATACACGGACCCAAACCGTTTTTTCATTTTCCGATTTTGGAATCTCAATTGAATATGAAAAGAACGAATGATACACGGATTCTAGTAGACTGCGGTCAATCCAGCCGTGAGTCCGATCTGGTCCGTGTATGTTTTGGTCATTGGATTTTCCTTTCAGAAACGGGTATTAAAAAAGAGAAAACGAGTGCTTATTTGATTTTCGTTTTAAAATACAAAAATTAAAATTGAAATACACGGCGTTTTTCTTTTTCATGGTCAAAAAGGGATGAGCGAAATTTAAAAAATGATTCGATTTTCATTTTCTATTTCATATAACAAAAAATAAAATCACTAGAAAACAGAAACGGAAAAAAGGCCTGTTGTTTCATATTCTGAGACCGGATGTTGTCATTTACAGGACGGTGCTGTGGAGAGGAAACAGTAGGGTCCGTGTATGTTTTGGTCATTGGATTTTCCTTTCAGAAACGGATATTAAAAAACAGAAAACGAGTGGTTATTTGATTTTCGTTTTAAAATACAAAAATTAAAATTGAAATACAAGGCGTTTTTCTTTTTCGTGGTCAAAAAGGGATGAGCGAAATTAAAAAAATTATTCGATTTTCATTTTCTATTTCATATAACAAAAAATAAAATCACTAGAAAACAGAAACAGAAAAAAGGCCTGTTTTTTCATATTCTGAGACCGGATGTTGTCATTTACAGGACGGTGCTGTGTAGAAGAAACAGTAGGCTAGTAGACTGCGGTCAATCCAGCCGTGAGTCCGATCTCCGTGGTCAAATCAGCCGCACCTAAATGTCCAGTGTACAAGTATTCTCAGCATTATGGTAAATGCGGAGAAACAGCGTATTTACTTCCGGTTTTCAAAATAAAGGTATTTAGAGCCGTAAGCTATAATTAAAATATGTTACATTAAAGTGTTGTGCCCCTGATGAATAAAAAAACACTTTATATCAAGTATACTGCACCAGTGTGGAGAAATGCCAAAATAAAAGCCTCATATTTATGCCTCCAGAGATTGCATATTTGACAATATTTGAGGTACTGTAAAAACATATTGCTCAGTGTTTCCTGGCTACTGATGGTATATTTGACTTTTACACATATGAGACTACAAACATACTTAATATCAAGCATTTTTACTGTACCAATGTGGAGAAATTAAAGAATAAAAGTCCCATATTTATACTTCCAGATTCCATATTTTCTTATATTTGAGCTACTGTAAAAACATATTGCTCAATATTTCCTGGCTATGGGTGAAGCATTTTCATTATACTTCAATAATGCTGCAGTAATCATGACAAAATTTCACACAAATGTTTAATAACATCTTGATAATATAAACACTAAACACAAAATCCTACACAATTCTAATTTGTTTACTTTTCACACAAAATGCAATGCCAGTCCACATTCTTCTTATTTTGCAGCTCTGCTGTGTCCATTTGTAGGTAAAAGGGAAAAATAATTAGTTTTAACTTCAAAACACCATTGTACCTACTGTCTCTTCCTCACATATTATTTTTTATGTTATTCAGTGTGACAGCTGTTGCAGGTGGTTCCACATACAGTTTACATTTTTACAGTAGCTCAAATATAAGAAAATATGGAATCTGGAAGTATAAATATGGGACTTTTATTCTTCAATTTCTCCACATTGGTACAGTAAAAATGCTTGATATTAAGTATACTTGTAGTCTTAGATGTGTAGAAGTCAAATATATCATCCATAGCCAGGAATTATTGAGCAAAGTGTTTTTACATTAGCTCAAATATATGAAAACACCACTTGGAGGTACAAATATGGACTTTTATTGTTGAATTTCTCCAAATTGGTACAGTAAAAATGCTTGATATTAAGTATGTTTGTAGTCTCATATGTGCAAAAGTCAAATATACCATCAGTAGCCAGGAAACACTGAGCAATATGTTTTTACAGTACCTCAAATATGGTCAAATATGCAATCTCTGGAGGCATAAATATGAGGCTTTTATTTTGGCATTTCTCCACACTGGTACAGTAAAGATACTTGATATAAAGTGTTTTTTATTCATCAGGGGCGCATGAAACACTTTAATGTAACATATTTTATTTTAAATGTAGGTTCGAATTATAGCTTACTGTTCTAAATACCTTTATTTTGAAAACCAGAAGTAAATACGCTGTTTCTCCGCATTTACCATAATGCTGAGAATACTTGTACACTAAATTTAAGTGCGGCTGATTTGACCACGGAGATCGGACTCACGACTGGATTGACCGCAGTCTACTAGCCTACTGTTTCTTCTACACAGCGCCGTCCTGTAAATGACAACATCCGGTCTCAGAATATGAAAAAACAGGCCTTTTTTCTGTTTCTGTTTTCTAGTGATTTTATTTTTTGTTTTATGAAATAGAAAATGAAAATCGAATATTTTTTTTAATTTTGCTCATCCCTTTCTGACCATGAAAAAGAAAAACGCCTTGTATTTCAATTTTAATTTTTGTATTTTAAAACGAAAATCAAATAACCACTCGTTTTCTGTTTTTTAATATCCGTTTCTGAAAGGAAAATCCAATGACCAAAACATACACGGACCCAGTAGGCTAGTAGACTGCGGTCAATCCAGCCGTGAGTCCGATCTCCGTAGTCAAATCAGCCGCACTTAAATTTAGAGTGTACAAGTATTCTCAGCATTATGGTAAATGCGGAGAAACAGTGTGTTTACTTCTGGTTTTCAAAATAAAGGTATTAAGAACAGTAAGCTATCATTCGAACCTACATTTAAAATAAAATATGTTACATTAAAGTGTTTCATGCGCCTCTGATGGATAAAAAACACGTTATATCAAGTATCTTTACTGCACCAGTGCTCAATATTTCCAGGCTATGGTTGAAGCATTTTCATTATAACGTTACTTCAATAATGATGCAGTAATCATGACAAAAATCGTCTTATTTTGCAGCTCTACAGCTGTCACACTGAATCTGTAAAAGGGAAAAAGAATTAGTTTTAACTTCAAAACACCATTGTACCTACTGTCTCTTCCTCATATATTATTTTTCCCTTTTACAGATTCGCGTGACAGCTGTTGCAGTTGGTTCCACACACAGTGGAACCACCTTTTATTCTTAAATTTCTCCACATTGGTGCAGTAGAAATGCTTGATATTAAGTATGCTTGTAGTCTTAGATGTGTAGAAGTAAGATATACCATCCATAGCCAGGAATTATTGTTTTTAAAGTAGCTCAAAATATATGAAAATACCACTTGGAGGTACAAATATGGACTTTTATTGTTGAATTTCTCCAAATTGGTACAATAAAAATGCTTGATATTAAGTATACTTGTAGTCTCATATGTGCAAAAGTCAAATATACCATCAGTAGCCAGGAAACACTGAGCAATATGTTTTTACAGTACCTCAAATATGGTCAAATATGCAATCTCTGGAGGCATAAATATGAGGCTTTTATTTTGGCATTTCTCCACACTGGTGCAGTAAAGATACTTGATATAAAGTGTTTTTTATTCATCAGGGGCGCATAAAACACTTTAATGTAACAAATTTTATATTAAATGTAGGTTCGAATTATAGCTTACTGATCTAAATACCTTTATTTTGAAAACCAGAAGTAAACACACTGTTTCTCCGCATTTACCATAATGCTGAGAATACTTGTACACTGTAAATTTAAGTGCGGCTGATTTGACCACGGAGATCGGACTCACGACTGGATTGACCGCAGTCTACTAGCCTACTGTTTCTTCTACACAGCACCGTCCTGTAAATGACAACATCCGGTCTCAGAATATGAAAAAACAGGCCTTTTTTCCGTTTCTGTTTTCTAGTGATTTTATTTTTTGTTATATGAAATAGAAAATGAAAATCGAATCATTTTTTAAATTTCGCTCATCCCCCTTTGACCATGAAAAAGAAAAACGCCTTGTATTTCAATTTTAATTTTTGTATTTTAAAACGAAAATCAAATAACCACTCGTTTTCTGTTTTTTAATACCCGTTTCTGAAAGGAAAATCCAATGACCAAAACATACACGGACCCGATCTCCGTGGTCAAATCAGCCGCACTTAAATTTAGAGTGTACAAGTATTCTCAGCATTATGGTAAATGCGGAGAAACAGCGTATTTACTTCTGGTTTTCAAAATAAAGGTATTTAGAGCCGTAAGCTATAATTAAAATATGTTACATTAAAGTGTTTCATGCGCCCCTGATGAATAAAAAAACACTTTATATCAAGTATCTTTACTGCACCAGTGTGGAGAAATGCCAAAATAAAAGTCTCATATTTATGCCTCCAGAGATTGCATATTTGACCATATTTGAGGAACTGTAAAAACATATTGCTCAGTGTTTCCTGGCTACTGATGGTATATTTGACTTTTACACATATGAGACTACAAACATACTTAATATCAAGCATTTTTACTGTACCAATTTGGAGAAATTCAACAATAAAAGTCCATATTTGTACCTCCAAGTGGTATTTTCATATATTTGAGCTACTGTAAAAACATATTGCTCAATATTTCCTGGCTATGGGTGAAGCATTTTCATTATACTTCAATAATGCTGCAGTAATAATGACAAAATTTCACACAAATGTTTAATAACATCTTGATAATATAAACACTAAACACAAAATCCTACACAATTCTAATTTGTTTACTTTTCACACAAAATGCAATGCCAGTCCACATTCTTCTTATTTTGCTGCTCTGCTGTGTACATTTGTAGGTAAAAGGGAAAAATAATTAGTTTTAACTTCAAAACACCATTGTACCTACTGTCTCTTCCTCACATATTATTTTTTATATTATTCAGTGTGACAGCTGTTGCAGGTGGTTCCACATACAGTTTACATTTTTACAGTAGCTCAAATATAAGAAAATATGGAATCTGGAAATATAAATATGGGACTTTTATTCTTCAATTTCTCCACATTGGTACAGTAAAAATGCTTGATATTAAGTATACTTGTAGTCTTAGATGTGTAGAAGTCAAATATATCTTCCATAGCCAGGAATTATTGAGCAAAGTGTTTTTACAGTAGCTCAAATATATGAAAATACCACTTGGAGGTACAAATATGGACTTTTATTTTGGTATTTCTCCACACTGGTGCAGTAAAGATACTTGATATAAAGTGTTTTTTTATTCACCAGGGGCACACAACACTTTAATGTAACATATTTTAATTATAGCTTACGGCTCTAAATACCTTTATTTTGAAAACCGGAAGTAAATACGGCGTTTCTCCGCATTTACCATAATGCTGAGAATACTTGTACACTCTAAATTTAAGTGCGGCTGATTTGACCACGGAGATCGGACTCACTACTGTTTCTTCTCCACAGCACCGTCCTGTAAATGACAACATCCGGTCTCAGAATATGAAAAAACAGGCCTTTTTTCCGTTTCTGTTTTCTAGTGATTTTATTTTTTGTTATATGAAATAGAAAATGAAAATCGAATAATTTTTTTTATTTCGCTCATCCCTTTCTGACCATGAAAAAGAAAAACGCCTTGTATTTCAATTTTAATTTTTGTATTTTAAAACGAAAATCAAATAACCACTCGTTTTCTGTTTTTTATTACCCCTTTCTGAAAGGAAAATCCAATGACCAAAACATACACGGACCATAATACAACACTGGTTGATTCTCTCTTGAACTCTTCATCATTTTATTTTCATCTTTCCCTCATTTGAATAAAAACAGAAGCATGTTTCCTTCTCTGTCAGACAGGAACAAACATATCAGCTTGTTCCAAACCTTTCTGATGATATGTGACGTTTCTACGGACTGAATATTTACACTCAAGATGACAGCATTTTATCTTTAATAGAATCAAATCTTCAATCACTTTCTGTGGCTTTTTCTTTGTGTTTGGCTGCACAACATGAGTTTGTATAGATGGAGCCACTGGTGGAGCTGGCAGAGGTTAAGAGCTGAAGTCACTACGTCTTTATTGAAGCAGCAGCACGTTGTCATTAATATTAATGAGAGCTCTTTTTACCTCTTTGTATTTTACAGTTTGCAACCTGCATCCTGTTGGGTTCAGGTGTTTGGAGTTTCCATTTTCTAAACTTGTACATTGTAAACCTTCTTCAGCTCTGAACAGATTATTAAACACTGAATGATTTCAAGCAGGAACATTGTCTTCTAAACTCACATCTTTTATTCTTTATTCAGATTGAGTGACTGCAGGTTGTCAGAGATCAGCTGTTCTTCTCTGGTCTCAGCTCTGAAGTCCAACCCCTCCCATCTGAGAGAGCTGGACCTGAGTTACAACTACCTGCAGGATTCAGGAGTGAAGCTGCTGTGTGGTTTTCTGGAGAGTCCACACTGTAGACTGGAGACTCTGAGGTCAGTTCAATGACTCTCTGTTACTATTGTAGATCTGATATCTTTCATTAACAACTCAACCTAATTGATGTTGATCCTTATACCATGGTCTGTGTGAATCCTGCATTGTGATTGGCTGCTGGGTGTCCATTACGTCCTGCTGTAGGACAACTACTGAGATGTTCCAGTGAAATTGAACTGAATTCAAACAGAATGTGAATATCTCATAAATCTATCTGACAGCACTGAGTGTCGTCCTTCATCCTCTGAACACCACAGCCTGACCCATATTACCCAAGGGATCTACAAGTTCATTGAGATGGTTATGCTGCCCTTCAGTATTGTTGAGGGCGAAGGTTTTTGAAAACTGATAAACTTATTGGAACCAGCATATCACATTCCGTCACAACGTACCATCACCAGACTGATAGAAACTCACTACGACGAACGGAAGCAAGAGCTGTTAAAAGAATTGAGCTCAACTGGAAGTGTTGCTCTAACCACAGACTGCTGGACCGCTTTAACAGCTGAGACCTACATCCCTATCACTTGCCACTACATCAGTGATGACTGGCAAATGAACTCAGTGGTCCTGCTCACAGAAAGCCTGCCAGGCCGGCATACAGCTGTCAACCTCACTGAGAAAATGAATGAAGCTGTAGAGCAATGGGGACTTGAAGACCAAGTTATTGCATGCGTTCATGACAATGCGGCCAATATTGTTGCTGCCAACAGTCCCACCAGAGTGAACTGGATTTCCGTTGCCTGCTTTGCACACACTCCAGTTGGCCATAAATGACGGATTTGCACTGTATCTATATCGGGTAATATCAGCGGCTAGTAAACTTGTTAGCCACTTCAATCACAACACCGCAGCAACCAATGCACTGCAAAAGAAACAGGAGCAAATGGGCCTTGAAACTCACCGGCTTATTCATCCGTGTAAAACACGGTGGAACTCTGTGTGTGAGATGTTTGATCGGCTGGTGGAGCAGCGGTGGGCTGTTGCTGCTGTGCTTTCAGGTCGATCCGTGACTAAGCTTCAAGATGCCAGGATCCTGGAGTTGAAGGATGAGTACTGGCAGATAATGGAGGACACACAGCCTGTGCTGTCAGCACTTAAATGTGCAGAGAAAGACGTCTCCATCTCGAACACTTATCCCGCTACCTTCGGCCTTATCAATATCCACCTCATGCGCAGTGAAGAAGACGGGCCCAGACTCATCGAATTCAAAGTGTGGTCCTCCCTCATCAAGCGAATGAATGTAAGCTAAACTTTTTTATCTTAGTTTAAATGATTTCCATAATAAATAGCTAATTGGGGTAGGCCTAATTACATGCATACTTGCCTCTTATCTGCGTTGTGTTGCCTATTTAGATATAGCATATATAGCAGATTCAGTCTGATGAGTTTGTGTCATCTGCCCCCATGATCTCATCAATGCTGGACCCTCGTCACAAGCACCTGGGCTTTCTTACCTCAAAACAGAAAATGGCCGCTAATGTGAAACTGGTTGAACTGGGAGGCAGTGGAGATCGGTAGGGCGGCTATCCCAGAGGCTGGGGGAGACGAGGAGCCTGCGTTGTCTGACACAGACGAGGGCAACGCAAACACTGGATCGCGGCCTCTCAGTCCCAGGTCTCTCTGGCATCGAAGCAGAACTTCAGAACTTTCTGAGGGAGGCCTACTCACCCCTGGATTGCACCCCTACAGGCTGGTGGAAAGTGAATGGAATCAGGTTCCCCCGGCTTGCCAAGTTAGCACGGAGGTACCTGTGCATCACGGCAACGTCGGTCCCCTCAGAGCGGGTGTTTTCGGCGGCTGGACTGACGGTCACCAGGCTGCGGTCGCATCTGACCCCAGAGCATGTTAACATGCTCATCTTTCTCAACAAAAATCAGTAGACTGGTGCTGAAGTTGTATGTGAGTTACTGGTTATTTTTTTCTGAAGCTTGGCTAATAAGCCTAATTCATTGTTAGGTAGGCTAATCTCTCTCTCACCCTCTTTCTCGACTCGGTGCCTTTTTGATAGTTTTGAGTTACATTTGGCAAAACCTGTCCGAACTAAGTATTATATATTTTTGGTTAAGTTATAACATGATTGGCTTTTTTTATATTATTATTATTATTATTATTATTATTATTATTATTTTGGGAAAAACGAGGGTCAGTTGTGTTAATGAGCACCGGCTTCTAGCTGCAGGCTCGGCTGCTTTAGAGCACAGTAGCGCATATCAAGTGTAACCATTGAGCGGATCCGGTTTAACTGCCACAAGAGTTGTTCATCTTGTAATAAAGATCTCAATGAGGAAAACACGCTGTGTTTTTGTATTTTCATTGCATTTTGAATATAGCATATAAATTGTGAATTTTAATATAAAAATATTAATGATTAATCGAAAATCGATCGTTAATTCTCCCGACGATCAACTAAGATAATTTAATCGAATGCCCATCCCTAGTCCAAATCTGCACATTGATTAGGGGACAATGACCTGGCTGATAGCGAGCTACACTTGTTAAACATTCTGTCAGATTATATTTACTGTTTGTCACTGACTTTGAATCCTAGCGTAGCATTAGCTCTCTGTGTTGATCTACACATTAAAAACCTGAACACATCTGGTGGATTATAAATGATTTTATCTTCATAATTTATTCTTTAAAATTGTACATTCTATACCTTCTTCAGCTCTGAACAGATTATTAAACACTGAATGATTTTAAGCAGGAACATTGTCTTCTAAACTCACATCTTTTATTCTTTATTCAGATTGAGTGGCTGCAGTTTGTCAGAGATCATCTGTTCTTCTCTGGGCTCAGCTCTGAAGTCCAACCCCTCCCATCTGAGAGAGCTGGACCTGAGTAACAACAACCTGAAGGATCCAGATGTGAAGCTGCTGTCTGATCTTGTGGAGAGTCCACACTGTAGACTGCAGACTCTGAGGTCAGTAGAGGGTCTGAGTCAGTCCATGCTGGTTCCAGCAGTCTTGGACTAAACACAGATCCAGTATTTGCTGCTTTCCTCAGTGAAGCTGTGAGAGGAGAATGGGGACAGGCTTCAGGATTGGACAGACAGACAGACAGAGAGAGAACAGTCAGCCAATCAGAGAGCCAGAAGCTTGTTGTGATCATGTTTGAGTTGATGTGAAGACGTCTGTTGTTGTTGTGTTCATGTGTTCAGGAAATAAAGCTGGATTCCAGCTGACAGCATTAAGATAAGATAATAAGATAAGATAATTCCTTTATTTATCCCCCTAAGGAGAAATTTATTTTGACACAGCAGCAATAGGGCAAAGCAGCACAAAAACAGAAAACAAAGAATAGAATAGGAATAGAATAGAAATAGAAATAGAATAGAATATCACAGTAAAAGTATTGCTAATATTATTAATATTAGAAGATTTAAAAACTATAAATTGAAGTATATACACTATTTGTTGTTCAAGTAGGACATGGAGGCCAAAATATGAGCAGAAAATTAAACTTGACTAAAACAAAAAAACTAAAACTAAACTAAAACTACCAAACGACTAAAGTGGAAATTAAATATAAATAGTGCAAAAGGTTTGTGCTTTGTAGGTAGGAGTTCTAAACCAGTCTTTATCTGCTGGGGTTGGAGGAACTGGGAGCTGTGGTTGTGGAGGTTGGAGGAACTGGGAGCTGTGGCCATTTGGAGTCTGATGGCAGATGGTACAAATGAGTCTCCAAACCGCTTTGAGGCTCGGGGCTGGGTCAGTCTGTAGCTGAAGATGCTCCTGAGCTGCCTCAGCTCAACGTGGAGAGGATGACAGGGGTGGTCCATGATGTCTTTCAGCTTCCCTGGGATGACGTGTCTGCAGGTCTGCAACGGTGGAGTGGATGACATCACAGGTGTGCGCCGCTACTGCCGATGGAGGAATGTAAACAGTGACGACAATAGTGGCCGTAAACTCACGGGGCAGATAGTATGGCCTTAACCCTATGGCCGGAAGTTTAATATCAGGTGTGCAGATTTCTGCCTTCTTGCCATGTCCAGGGTTACACCATTTAGAGTTCACAAAGACAGAGCCCTCCTCCAGACTTTTTACCGCTCTGTTTCTTCCTGTCAGCCGAACTAGTGAAAAGCCGGCTAGTTCCACTGAACAGTCTGGTGTAATGTCATTCAGCCATGTCTCCGTCAGACATAATATGCTGCACTCCTGATACTCTCGCTGTCCGTTGACCAGGGCCGAGAGCTCGTCCGTCTTGTTGTTCAGCGAGCGTACGTTTCCCATGACAACTGAGGAAAGACATGGCTTGTATCTCCACTGCCTCTCTGTCTTCTTGGTCCTCACCAACGTGCCTGCTCTGGTTCCTCTCCTTCATCTCCTTAACTCCACTGGGATCTCCCTCGGGCATGCAACACGTAAATCCCGATACCGTAGGAAGTCCTCACGTGAATGACCTCCGGTGTTTTGATTGTTCACATTCCTACACATTGTTTTTATTTAAAAACACTAAAAAAGTTCAACTACGGCTAAAAAAGTAAAAAAATTAACTACCAACACTGGAGGTCTGTTTACAACAATAAACACAGTGCTATTTAAGAAGGAATAAAGAACTAGTAAGATTTAAGGCAAAAAAATAAAGAGGCGGAGCGGGAGCTGTTGCGTCAAGCTTCCACTCTCTGCGGCGCTTCTAGATGTATAGAGACAGTGGTCCTCATTCATCCAGTCTGATCTTTGTTCTCTCATTTCTACACTAAACAACTGATCAGTTGGTCTTTGTCACAGCTCTGAGATCAGTCTGACTGAAGCCTGCAAACAACCATCATTACATTTAGTGACCATGTGGTCTTTGTACAGACCAGGACCTCTGCTGGAGTCCAGTACCCACAGCTGATGTGTTGCTGTTCAGTCTTTGTATGAACATGTAGGACCTTTAACATCAGATATATATCTGTCCATTTGTCTTTTGTTTGTCCAAATAGTTTGAATATTTAAACATTTGTCCTGTAAGATTTCAGATGAAACATTCAAATGTGACTGAGACTGTGGTTTTTATCAGCGTTGAACCCTAACAGCAGTAAATGCATCATTCCAGTGGGCAGTGAATGTCTCTCTGTTTCTGCAGTAATGATGTGTTCAGACCCTGCTGCTCTTTATACTGGATGTGCTGATGGAGGGAGTCTCTGTAAACACTGATTTATCTCTGCTGTCCTCTGTCTCCTTCTCTCCTCAGCTGGAAGTGATCTCAGTCAGACTGTGAGCGGTGAGGAAGGAGGTTGTGTTGGAGGATCCGCTGTGTCCTGATGATCCAGAGAGGTTGAAGCAGCAGCATCACTCCACACATAGAAGCAGTATTGCAGTGCGTGATACTGCCTCACTATAATGTAATGTCATATAAACATAAAATAAATAAATACAAAATGTCTGACAGGAAATATACTTTTAGTCTTTGTCAGTGTGCACATGTTTATTGAGAATGGGATGTCTACATGGCTGTGAGTCAGTGTGTTTGTATTGTAATACCTATACTGAACATCTTGCCCTTGATAAACACCCCCAATATTAAAATAAGATGAAATAAATATAAAAGGAGACTTTGTGCCAGGCTTCCTATGAAAATCTTCCTCTTTCAGTCCGTTTCTACCAAAATACCAAGGCAGTCTTAAATACGACACATTTTCAATGGAGTTTGGCACAACTTTCTGTTCAACCTGCAGCATCTGAAGCACTGCCCAATAAAGTCAGTGTAGAGCCAGAGTGTGTGGTGTATTGTCAGTGGAAAAAAACACCTTTATCAGGTGTTAGATCAAATTACACCACCTGCACTTTCTTAATGCCGGGCCTCATAAGGAAATCTTTCTATTTAAGGCTCTTTAGATTGTAGGTAGCTCATAATATAAGATATAGATAATGTCTCGAGTCTGTCTTTATAGTATGCAAACCGTGGCCAAATAGCAAAAATGTCTTAAATAGGATAGTTTGTCAATGGAGTTTGGCACGGGTTTTCCTCCAAGGTGCTGATGTTATTTAACCTCGGTGAGCTGATCAGTTTACACCACCTGCACTTTCTTAAAACAACAAAAGTGACATGTATGAGTCTTCGATGTAAATCCAACTCAGTGTGCACATTGAAGCTGGGACAGGAGGAGTTACTGGGTTTCATTTCCCAGATCATTTGAGGGATTTGAACCAGCAACTCTTTGGTCACAGTCCTGCAGGTCTGATGTGGAAATTATTACAGTGTCTTTGAGAATCGTTACAATAATGAAACAGAATTTGAGCTTTTTCTTACTCATTGTGACTTTGACAAAATATATTCAAACAACACGTTTTGAACGGCCTTTCTGTTAATGAATCTCCTGTTCCAACACATATTGTTCCTGTAGATAAACGGCTTATTTACTCACAAAAAGTGTCATAAAGTTCTTTATAACATATATATAACTTAAGTCAAAGCAGTTCAACATCACTTTCTCTTCCATAAAAGTGGGATGTAGGACTCCTGAGCTCAGCTCTTTTAAATCCTGGAGGCTGGCACATTGTCACAAGTAACAGAGCTGATCAACTTTGTACCAGACTTCATATGAAAATGTGGCTATTTAAAGCTCTGTTGCTTAGCAGCGAACATACACAAGAGGTAGAGATAATATACGATGTCAAACCAATGGTTACAGTGTTTTGGTAAATTTGGCTAACGGCGAAAAATCACCAAGCAGGTTAATATAGTTAAATAATTAAACCTTGTATAGAAAATGTCCTGGCTCTGCTTTATAAATTTACAAATTATAAATGGAATTAAATGAGCAGATTTTCCAATGGAGTTTGGCATGAATATCTTTGGGGTCTTGACATGTTTAACTTTAATGAACTGCTCCGGTTATTAACAAGCAAAGTGTGGCGGTTGGCTGGTTTTCTGTGTATTTTTGTAAACTTTGAGGTTTGCAGTAGCAGAAGGTTGTAGCCAGACTTCATATGAAAATGCTCCTATTTAAAGCTCTCATGCTTTGCAGCAGAAGTGCACAAGAGGTAGAGCCTCATTTAAGATGTCCCACACTTGAACTGAGCGGCTGACAGAAAGGGAATGGAGCAGGTTTGTGCTTTAGAAAGGAGTATTTTTACTCTGGTACTGATAGTTTTATTTCAGTGCTGAATAAAATCCTTCATCTGGTTCAAATCTAGAGTTAAAAAGCACCAAGATCTAAACAGTGGATGGTAAAAATGTGTCTTCAGACTGGATAAAAAGTCAATATAAGACAACTTCTGAGTTTTATATGTTTGGGCTCCGTCACAGCTGATGTGTCCTCCTCCCCCTCAGGACTGGAGCAGAAGGTGGGCAGCCTGTCTCAGTCGAAGGTTCAAGGTCTGGTGGTTGGACCGATCCATACAGACGAAGCCATGAGCCTGAGGTTGGAGGACATTTCCCTGAGAACAGACAAACCAAACACTCTCGAGATTGGGACTTTGGGGATTTTCATGACCTCCATAGTTTCTCCTACACACTTAACAGCCCGTTCTCATTCCCAGGTGGTCAAATATAGACTCAAGCAGTGTTCAGTTAGTTGCAATCTGCAACTTCACCACTAGATTCCACTAAATTCTACACACTGGTCCTTTAAGATAAAGGTAGTTTAATTTAAAGTTACTGTCTCTTTTAATGTTATTTATATACATTATGAATATAAGCTTTGGATTTTAAATTAAGGGTGTTGTGTCAGGTGATCTTAAATATATTGTGCAAGTAACGTATTGTTCTTCACCATTAACTCCTTCAAAGCTATGATCTGTAATATTTCCTCATTAAACTGTTTAATAACTCTAGAGCTATGTTCTATATGTAGCTGATTCAATCAATAATCTATAATCAATAAACAGTGTATAAACTCTATGTTCTATATGTAGCTGATAAATCAATAATCTATAATCAATAAACAGTGTATAAACTCTATGTTCTATATGTAGCTGATCAATAAATAATCTATAATCAATAAACAGTGTATAAACTATGTTCTATATGTATCTGATCAATCAATAATCAATAAACAGTGTATAAACTCTATGTTCTATATGTATCTGATTCAGTCAATAAACTGTATGAACTCTATGTTCTATATGTATCTGATTCAATCAATAATCTATAATCAATAAACAGTGTATAAACTCTATGTTCTATATGTATCTGATTCAATCAATAATCTATAATCAATAAACAGTGTATAAACTCTATGTTCTATATGTAGCTAATCAATCAATAATCAATAAACAGTGTATAAACTCTATGTTCTACATGTATCTGACTCAATCAATAATCAATAAACAGTGTATAAACTCTATGTTCTATATGTATCTGATTCAATCAATAATCTATAATCAATAAACAGTGTATAAACTCTATGTTCTATATGTATCTGATTCAATCAATAATCAATAAACAGTGTATAAACTCTATGTTCTACATGTATCTGACTCAATCAATAACCTATAATCAATAAGTGCACACATTAAGTCCTCCTCTGTCTCACACTGTTTCTGCAGGTATTTCTGTGGTTCTGGATCTGAGTCCAAACTAGCAGGGATCATCTGGACCCTGGTTCTCCAACATCAGTGTGACCAACGTAGCTGAGAGACTGAAGGTGAATCCTGGCACTCACAAACAGGAAGTACAGTACAGCTGGAAGTATGGAAGCCAGAGGGTTGTGGAGGCAGAGAGGTGAGGCAGAGATACTGTGTGAGCTGGACAGGTGTGTGCAGGTGTTCTAACAGCAACAGGAAGTTACTTATTGGAGTTTGGCTGCTGATTTGAGCGCTCACCAACACACAGTGACACTGGGCTCATGGAGGAGATTAAAGTGGACCTTCGGTTCTGCTGGCTCCCTCCCTCTCAGCTAATGTAAAGACTGTATCAGAGTGATGTTTCAGCAGCACAGTACAGTCGGATCATTTCAACCATGTTTAAGTTCTTCTTCTGTCAGCTTTTACAGCACTTAATGATTGCACTGAAACAGGAATATAAAAGCTTTATCCAACCTACATTTACATTTTAATTCAACTGATTATAGTCTCATTATTTTAGGGATTGACTGATAGTCTTTAAATTAACATTAATAACTCCTGCAGTACTCCAAAGTACCCCTAGGGGGCACCTGGATCCCCGTTTCATTTCAACCCTTTCTACACCAAAATCAGTGCATATTTGTGGTTTCTTCAAACTGTAAGCCCCTAGTCCTACACAGCAGATCTACACAATAAAAACCAAGGAAAAGCTCTGTTAATAATACATACAGATGTTGACTTTAGTGAAGATGCTCTAACTGCTGAAACAGGATACCCCTGTACAGAAATACTGCAAAGTGCAGAAAGGCTTCCCCTCAGACAAGAGGTCATCAACAGTGTCGGAGAGTTTCAGCATCTTTATCTTTCATTTCATTTTTTACCCTGAAATCATCTTCAGTACAACGCTGTGGTGCTTTCACATGCAGTATTTTTCCACTGTGGTATTGTCACTTTCACTTCAGTAAAGATCTGAATGCTTCTTCCACCACTGACAATATAACACATGTAGAGACTCCAGCTGGGGGTTAAATCAGAAATGGGTTAGAAACTTTGAAAATGCTCGTTTTGAGGAACTGCTGTTTGTAATCAAGATATCTTTAAAGTGGGATCACAGTGTGGAGTTGATCCATCAAACAGTCCTCAGACTCTGAGGATCATGGAGGAAAGGAAAAGTGGTGAACCGGAGACAGGGCCATGGGTGTCCAAGGCTCATTGATGCATGTTGGGAGCAAAGGCTGAGTGGTCCGATCCAACAGACTAACTACTGTAGATCAGATTGCTGAAGAAGTTAATGCTGGTTCTGATAGAAAGGTGTCAGAACACACAGTGGATCACAGTTTGTTGTGTATGGGGCTGCGTAGCTGCAGTCAGGCTGCCCAGGTGGTCATAATGTTATGGCTGATTGGTGTATTAAAGCATGTATTCAGTGGCACCATGTGGTCTGTTATTAAGTGTTTCAGAGTCCAAAACTTTTAAAAATCTAAATAAATTGTGACAATTGTGAAAAGTTTTTCTCACTGCAACCTATGGTCTGTTCACCTCACTCTGTGTTTTGTTTAAAAAAAATTAAAATCTAACATCTAACATCTACATCTCTACAAGTCTTCATTCAAATACCAACAACATCCACACAAACATTCTTTGGATACTAGAAATCACATTTCGAACGGTGTTCAGATAAATCTGCAGTGACCATAAATATCTTACTGTAATTAGTACTGTACACACAATATTTACTATTTCAAACGTCTCCAAAATATTTGACTATAGACCCGATACTGGCAGAATGATGTGTGATGATCTTCAGAACAATTGTGCCACCATGTGGTCGATTCTTAAGCATTTTCTTGAAATTCTCAATAGGATTGAAAGCAAATTTGGGAAGGTTGTTCTTAGAGCCACATTGCATGTGTGTGTAACATTTCATACAATTCTACAGACAATGGCTCCACAATAATATTAAGTGAAAGAGGACAGTGCCGCATACAGATCAGAGGTCTGTACTGTGTTTTTTATTCATATAATAGAAACAACAAACAGCTGTGTCAGAGCTTTAGATACAGGGCAGAAGTCGTTAAACGTCCGGTGGCATGGCTCTGCAGCGACCCGGGCTCGTGCTACTGTAGCTAATGTTTTGTTGTTTTTGTGTTTTAAGTGGTCATGTTTGACGGCAGTGCGCTCTTTAAAGGGATTTGTGCTTGTGACTGTTTAATGTTGCAACTGTTGGTAGCCTCAAACAATAGCCTCGGGCCTAAAAAACTTAGCCGTCCTCCTGCTGGCTCTGATCATTAGTGGACTTTAAGTTCTTTGTTCTGCAACAACTTCACAGTGGGAATATGGATTACGCCGTGTATACTGCAGGGATACAATACTATCCCTCCGATCATTTCAATCCACACCACCAGATCATCTGCCCGCTGCCATCCGAGCAACACAAACCAGCACAAGGTCGCAGCGGAAGCGAGGGACACACGGATGGAGAGCCAAAGAACTGTTGGAGCAGCCCAGTATCACTAAGAGACAGTCAGGAAGCAGGTGTCTATTATAAACAGCTCTGTACAAACTGAAAATGTCAACACAGAACCTTGTGAGCTTAGAGCAGGACCAGAAAAGATGCCCGAAGTTCCATCAGCTGATTTGCAATAATCACAAATGAGGGAGACAGCAGGAAAAACTCTGTTCAGTCTAGTCTTGGAATAGTGCAACCTATGAACTACTTTAAACTGAATGAGCGGAAGTCAAGCATTAATAGAGCATGCTTTTATCTTATTTAACCCTTTCGCCCATAGCTTGTCAGAGATTACTTTGCCGGTGTGTCCTTGATCCACGCCTCTTTAATATGGAGAGGAGGTTGCCATAATGAAGAGGTTAACAAGCCGAGTGATCAAATGTTTGGAGGTGGGAGGTCTGGTCATAATATCATAGAAGTCCTGTTGTATGGGGGAAACCCCCTCTTTCTAACTCAGACCACAATACCATATACTTAATTCACTCTGATAAATCGATATTCAAGTCAAGCAAACCTAAACATAAGACTGTTAATGTTTGGACAGTCGATACAATTGAGACACTAAGGGGGTGTTTTATGTTCACAGACTGGTCCATATTCCATTAACTGGAACTTGATGAAGCTACAGTTACTATAACTGATTACATGAAATTCTGTGTGGACAGTGTGGTAGACAAAAAAGAAGTTGTTGTTTATCCTAACAATAAACCCTACATTACAAAAGAAATAAAAGATTGTATAAATAGGAAAAAGGTAGCTTTTATAGATAAAGACAGGGCAGGACTGTCAGTAGTACAAAAATAACTTAAACAGCTCCTTACAAATGCAAGAGAACAGCAAACAATGAAAAAGAGCTTTCAAACTTTAAACACCCAAAAACTTTGGGACACTATGAAATCAGTTACAAAGAGGAACTCTGCAGAACAAGAAATTATCACTGTGGATGAACAACAAAAGTCAAATGAGCTGAATGACTTTGACTTGAGGTTTGAGTACAGAACGTCTCTCAGCAGTATGACAGTATGTTGTTGTCTTTGCCAGATACTGATGCCACCTGTTGGCTGGAAGTGGACCCGTCCAGTGTACGGTCCCTTTTTAGTAAGGTGTGCACTAAGAAGTCCACTGGGCCAGATGGACTTTCTTGCTTAAAAGCTGTGCAGAGGAACTAACACCAGCATGGTGTCCCATATTCCAACGGTCTTTGGACACTCATACTGTCCCAGCTTTGAGGAAGAAGTCAATTATAACACCAGTGCCTAAAAAGCCCTCTGCCACAGTGAATAATAATTTTAGTCCTGTAGCTTTGACCTCTATTGTCATATAATGTTTTCAGAAATGTGTAGTGTCTCTGCTCAAGAAAGAAGTTGAGCCAGACTTAGATACATGGCAATTTGCCTATAAGAACAAACGCAGCACTGAAGATGTCATCCTCTGCATTTCACACTTTACTTCTAAGCACCTTGAGAACACAAAAGCCCATGCTAGAATTGAATTTATTGATTTTAGTTCAGCATTTAATACAGTGCAGCTCTATTTGCTTTTAGAAAAACTCAAGGATATGAGTGTTAACCCTTCCTTGATTAAATGGTTTTTATTATTTTTTAACTTTTAATAGGACACAACAAGTGAAAATTAATGAACATTGTCCGAGACCAAACGTAGCGTACTGGGGTCCCACAAGGTTGTGTGGTATCACCTGTACTTTTTTCACTGTACACTAATGACTGTAGGAAAGTACACCCTAACAATTATATTATAAAATTTGCTGATGATACAGCGATCCTGAGCCTTCTCCACAAGGACATGGACCCTTCTGTGTACCATAATGAGATAGCCACCTTTATTAAGTGGTGTGACACCAACCATCTCATTCTAAATGTCACCAAAATACAGGAGATGGTCTTTGACACGAGACAAGTGACTAACCACAAGCCAGTATTCATCAAAAACCAGAAAATTAGCCAAGTGTCCTCGTAGAAATATTTAGGTGTCAATACAGACAACCTTCTTTGCTGGAAAACACACATTGATCACCTGTATAATCGACTGCAGCAGAGACTGTACTTCCTAAGGCGACTGCAACTGTACGGTGTGAGCAGCCAGATCATGCTGATGTTCTACAGGGCGATCCTAGAGAGCATCATTAGATTCACAGCATGGTTTGATAACTTAACAGTGCAGCTGAAAAGCAGGTTGGCCAACATGCACAAAATAGCTATGAGGATAATAGGGAGTAAAGAATATGAGCCCATACAGAGCCTATATGAGCACACAGTCATGAAACAAGCGGAAAAAATCCTTGTGGACCCTCAACACCCCCTCTTCTCTGCATACAAACCTCTGCCATCAGGAAGATGACTCCGTGTGCCAAACTGAAAATCAAACAGACTGAAGTTATCGTTTGTCCCGACTTCTATCAAGCTGTTGAACTCCAATACTTATTCATTAGGAATAGGGCAATGTACAATAAACAAACCAGCACCGTAGCACTTTAATTCTTACACTCACTGCCAGCTTCTGGACAAACTGCCAAAGTGACCAAAGGCCTGAACGTTCCCACAACCATGCAGGCTTGGAAGTTGCTGCGTTCATCTATAACAGCTAAAGGCTCCCACGCAGCCCCCCACCACCAGATATTATACAGTCAAGATTCACACATTTGGGGGATCTGCAGGGGTCAGCACAGAGACATTCAGACAAATTCAGCTGATATAAAAGGAGACTTCGTGCCAGACTTCATATGAAAATCTTCCTCTTTCAGCCCATTTCTACCAAAATACCAAGGCAGTCTTAAATACGACACATTTTCAATGGAGTTTGGCACAACTTTCTGTTCAACCTGCAGCATCTGAAGCACTGCCCAATAAAGTAAAATAAACATTACAAAGTCAGAGGACAGCTGGTAGGAAACACATGCTCTCAAATCATTATGTACCTTGTACTTTAAAGCATTAAAGTATTTTAACACTGCTGTATGCACACACACACACTGCACACACACACACACACACACACACACACACACACACACACACAACA
>NW_026136704.1:550722-598336 GCF_905237075.1 Dicentrarchus labrax
TTGTACTAAAGTACAGTAGTTGAGTAAATGTACTTAGTTACTTTCCTCCACTGGCTGCAGCTTCATGCCGCCATCTAGTGGACTGATAGTAGAAGTCCAGCAGCTGATGGCAGCTTCCTCTGCCTCACACTGCTGTCTGACTGCATTCAACTGACACTGATATGAAAGAGAGAATAAGAGCCAATCACTGGAGGAGCCGCTGATCTTCTTACAGCAGAAATGATGGAAAGGATGATTTCAGTTGATGTGCACATGATGATTTGTGTTTCCTCTCCAGAGCACAGTGTGTGTGAGCTGATGTGGATGTGAGTTCAGCAGCATGAGTCAGTGTGAGGACAGAGAGGGGACGGAGCCCCTCCCTCTAAAAGCACTCTGTGGGGACCTGAACCTGGACCTGGACCTGAACCTGAACCTAGCTGTGTGTCCTTCAAGAGCGATCGGTCAAAAGATGCTATTATTGAATTTAAACAAAGACATTTGTCTCACAAAAGGTACGTTGTTATTAGAAGTTAAGAAAGGTTCTCTGATCAGAGTTTGTGTCAGAGGTGGAGGACTCGAGTAACAAGTTTGTGGACCTGAGACTTCCTGACCAACATTGATAAAAGACTCAATTCGACTTTGACTTGGTATTCCTGACTTGAAACGTGACTTAGAGTTGAGACAGATGGCTTGAAGGGACATTTTTTATTGAATACTTTCATTTTTCTAGATATTGACAGAAGTTCTGTTTTGGTTCTGAAAGGGTTAGGGGGGTTTAGTTAGTTTTTCCAATATCGTGCAGCTTTACTTAGAATACAAGCCAACAGTGTCACTGCTGATGGACCCGACAGTTCACTGGTCACGAACAGGAAAATCTGATCAGAATATTTGAAGGAAAACTGAAGTGATGATACAGATTGAAATTATCCTTTTCTGGTTGATAGCTGCTAGTTTCTCCTGCAGCTTCTGTGTCTGAAGATAAACAGTCAGTTCACATCCATGGTGGTCTTCCTCTCTGTCGAACAGGATCTATAGGAGACCAGACTCTACTGGACCTGGACCTGGACCCAGCTGTGTGTCCTTCAAGAGCGACCTGTCAAAAGGGATCATCACTGACTTTAAAAGAAGACAATCATGTGACATAAAGTAAGATGTTGTGATACTTTAATGATTCCTTTTTATATTGGGGCTGAAACGACTCCTCCAGGAACTGGATGACTAAAGTTCTTTGCATCGAGGCTTCATGTAATCCATACAAGTACATACAGCCATACAGCGCACTCTGTGTTGCACAGATTATCACTGTCACACAACGCACTTTGGAGAGAGAAAATAACGAGGGGGGAAGAGAAGAGACAGAAAGTGTCCAAAGTTTGTGACCATTTCAATCAGAAAACAAAATGCAAACTCTGTACAGTGTCTGTTGCAAACTAGCCGAGCACAAGAGCACAACGTCGCTGTGGAATAGAGGTGTGAATTGTCACTGATCTCCCGATTTGATTCGATTACGATTATCATGTTTTTGATTCGATTCCTCGATGCATCACGATGCTTCAAATACATTTTTCTATTAAAGCCATATAGGATATTTGACTTGACGGAATGCATTAAGATACCGTATAGTTCAATATAATACTGTTTTCTATATTACTTCATATGGTTGTTTTCATCCAAAAATACAAGTAGTAAGATATAACAATCTTTTTTATTTACCAGTCTGAACACAGCAGACAGCACACACACACACACACACACATCTCCCGATCGTGTCATTAGACAGAGGGACAGTATTCAGTGTCTCAGCACTTTTCTCACCTATGATTGTGACCATGTCCGATGCTGCCGGAGTATTCGCTCCTCTGCTATTGTGTGATGGTTTTTTGCACCTTGCGATGTGGCGGTGTGTGTACGGTGTGTTTTTATTTACTGATGCCGCACTCACTAAATGACCGGCCTGTTGGCGATACTCATCGAGCTTTCGATGAAAAAGTCCAGTGGTCTATTGATATAACTGGGTGTAAGGTCTCCAAGTGCCGTCTTAATTAGTTTGGTTTCATGCTGTCCGCTGCCAGAGTTTTTAAACATTAAACACACACAGGTCTTTCCTCATTTCCGACCGTATTCACGGTAAACCCAGGGCTATGTAGGCTTCGTCATATTTCCTGCTCTTATTAGGTTTCTGCCGGTTACCGTCACTTGCTGTTCTTGCCTCTGACGTCTCCTCCGTTTTTTTTTTTTACTCCTGTCAGAAACTTCTCCATCTCTCCTCCTCCGTCAGTCCCCCCTACCTGTCGCGCCCCACTATTTGAGAAGTACTGGTCTAGATGAAACGGGTTAGGCTACTGAGAATGTTATTTTTCATTTGAATGTTTATGCCGCGGCCGGAAAATAAACAAGTGACATCATTGCGTTATAATTGATTATGGTCGGCCACAACATCGATGCAGCATCGTCCATGTCTGCATCGTGATGCATCGCTTATTTGATTAATTTCAACACTTCTACTGTGGAAAGAGAGCAATAGATAGTAAGTAATCATAAGGGATCAATCATCTGATCACGTGTGGTTTTCTAAAAGTTTTACCTCCAGTTTATCTGCTGATAGCTAAATATCTGTCCTCAGTGTGGAGCCACTCAGCTGTGAATAAGAAGACACCGTAGGAACGTTAACGTTCCATAAACTTTATTTCTGAGGCAGAACACACACACAGCCTTTCACTGACAATTCTACTGCAACCTGAACTTATTCCACACTGTAAGTCTGACTACAGTAACGTTACTGTCCCTCACACAGCGGGAAACACTCACTGCCTACTGCTAACAGCTTACCCACAATGCACCTGTCTTAAAGGGGAACACACAGTGCAGTTAGGCTGTGGCTGGAGGAAGGATCAATACTTTACTGAAGTAAAAGTATTAATACCACAGTGTGAAAACCCTCCACTACCAGTACAGTGGGGGGGGCAACAGAAGACTTTCCTCTGCTGCTCTATCAGATTGGACTAACTACCAACAAATACCCAATATTAAATGACTCAGACCAGGATTGGGGCCAGAAACCTGATCGGGTTATAGATACAGTTCTATGAGTCAAACTAAAATAACCAGATAAATAGCTTTAACTGACAAAATGAAAACTAAACCATGAGAAACCTCTCGACTTCCTGCCGAGACACAGCCCTCATCAGATTACACAGGGACTAAATGGCTGGTTGTAACGTCCCTGGTTCTCCACACTGATGCACTACTGCTCATAAGATACCCAGGTTAGTTACACACCTTCTTCATGTCCACAGAGCACATGTAGACTGGAAGGCCAAACACCCAATATCTGGTCCACTGAATTAGAGGTCCAACAGAGCTTCCAGCATCCTGGAAAAACGATTTCCAGAAAAAATCTTTTTCCCAAAGCCCACCCTCCCGTCCCTATATTAAAATGTGTACCACTGTCCAATAGTATCCTCGGTCCGGGCCAGCAGTTCTCCTCCCCAGCTGGAAACAACCGGACTGAGCTCTGCCTCCGTCTCCTGTGTCGTCTGATGGTTTACCAGAATCTCTTTGAAGCCAACCAAAAGTTCTTCAGCGTAGCATCCCCGAACTTTTCCACCTACAAAGTTGTCCTTATGTGATCCAAGAAGCAGCTCACCTTCTGGTCTCAGGATACCTGTCTGCTGCTTCAGGAGTCCAGCGGGCACAGATTACCTCCTTGGCACAGCTGCCAACTGCTGCCGTTCAGACACTGATTGACAGATGTATTGTTGATGACCAAAATGGCCAAAACTGCTTTAGTCCTGTTTTGGTTTAATTGTCTTAGTTCTTTTTTTAACCCTGGTTTGGGGCCACATTAAGTGGTGCTTTTAGCTTTGATTCAGTCCCAGAAGAAGAATATCTTTCTCTGTTTCACAACTACGTACTAATTTCCTTCCAATTACCACTGGGCAGGTAGCATCCAATCAGACTGTGTGAGACTGTCCACAGTATTATATTGGGTCAACAAGTGCAGCAGGTCAATCATCTGCATCAGTGTTCTTCACTATAATTTAACTCAAAGGAGCTTGTGTTTGTCTCTGTGTGGACAGACATAATGTGAGCTCATTCTTCATGATTCCTCCACAGAGTGGACCAGGAGAGCTCAGAGGTTCCCAGTGGTCAGTCTGCCCAGCAGCATCAAACACACCTGGACTCCATATTTATGGTCTGTACATGGACAACAACTACTTTTACATCTATTGTGTTCACAATAATCTCCATGCTGCACTTTTTAGACCAGTGGATTGTCAGTCTGTCCAACATGGATCTGATGTGTGCTTCCATGATTTGACATTGATTGAGTCATTCATATAATATTCTGTTCCAGCTGCTGGAGGACAACCTTGTCACTTTTGTGAAGAACGAGCTGAAGAAGATCCAGAAGGTTCTGTGTTCAGATTACCCAGAATGCTTAGAGAGTCAGAGGGAGGATGAGGAGGTGTGGGACAGTGAGGATGAAGAGCAGAGGAGGAGCAGCAGAGAGGCATTTCTGAAGATCACAGTGCACTTCCTGAGGAGAATGAAGCAGGAGGAGCTGGCTGACTGTCTGCAGAGCAGTAAGAGGATTTCTCTAAAGATTTAACTCGCTGGATAAATGAGACATTTACTGATGTCTCAACAGATGGTGAAGAATATGTTTGTATATCCACTAATGTCACTTAATGATCTTATTTGTTGTGAGTTCATTCAGGAAGTTCTTCTGGAGTTTGTCAGCGTGAACTTAAATCCAACCTAAAGAAGACGTTTCAGTGTGTGTTTGAGGGGATTGCTAAAGCAGGAAACCCAACCCTTCTGAACCAGATCTACACAGAGCTCTACATCACAGAGGGAGGGACTGCAGAGGTCAATGATGAACATGAGGTCAGACAGATTGAAACAGCATCCAGGAAACCACACAGACCAGAAACAACAATCAGACAAGAAGACATCTTTAAACCCTCACCTGGGAGAGATGAACCAATCAGAACAGTGATGACAAAGGGAGTGGCTGGCATTGGGAAAACAGTCTTAACACAGAAGTTCACTCTGGACTGGGCTGAAGACAAAGCCAACCAGGACATACAGTTCATGTTTCCATTCACTTTCAGAGAGCTGAATGTGCTGAAAGAGAAAAAGTACAGCTTGGTGGAACTTGTTCATCACTTCTTTACTGAAACCAAAGAAGCAGGAATCTGCAGGTTTGAAGAGTTTCAGGTTGTGTTCATCTTTGACGGTCTGGATGAGTGTCGACTTCCTCTGGACTTCCACAACACTAAGATCCTGACTGATCCTACAAAGTCCACCTCAGTGGATGTGCTGCTGACAAACCTCATCAGGGGGAACCTGCTTCCCTCTGCTCGCCTCTGGATAACCACACGACCTGCAGCAGCCAATCAGATCCCTCCTGAATGTGTTGACATGGTGACAGAGGTCAGAGGGTTCACTGACCCACAGAAGGAGGACTACTTCGGGAAGAGGTTCAGAGATCAGGAGCAGGCCAGCAGAATCATCTCCCACATCAAGACATCACAAAGCGTCCACATCATGTGCCACATCCCAGTCTTCTGCTGGATCACTGCTACAGTTCTGGAGGATGTGTTGAAGACCAGAAAGAGAGGAGAACTGCCCAAGACCCTGACTGAGATGTATATCCACTTCCTGGTGGTTCAGTCCAAACTGAAGAATTTCAAGTATGATGGAGGAGCTGAGACAGATCCACACTGGAGTCGAGAGAACAGGGAGATGATTGAGTCTCTTGGAAAACTGGCTTTTAAGGAGCTGCAGAAAGGCAACCTGATCTTCTATGAATCAGACCTGACAGAGTGTGGCATCAATATCAGAGCAGCCTCAGTGTACTCAGGAGTGTTCACACAGATCTTTAAAGAGGAGAGAGGACTGTACCAGGACAAGGTCTTCTGCTTCATCCATTTGAGTGTTCAGGAGTTTCTGGCTGCTCTTCATGTCCATCTGACATTCATCAACTCTGAAGTCAATCTGCTGGCAGAAGAACAATCAACCTCCCTGAAGTCTGAAAGAAGTAAAGATGAATCTGCAGGCACAAACTTCTTCCAGAGTACTGTGATCAAGAACTTACAACGTTTACTGCCGTCAAAGCAAACAACATTGCAGAAGTCTCAAACAAGAAAAGATGAATCTGAAGTGACACAGTTCTACCAGAGTGCTGTGGACAAGGCCTTACAGAGTCCAAATGGTCACCTGGACTTGTTCCTCCGCTTCCTTGTAGGTCTTTCACTGCAGACCAATCAGACTCTCCTACGAGGTCTGCTGACACAGACAGGAAGTGGCTCAGAAACCAATCAGGTAGCAGTCGCGTACATCAAGAAGAAGATTGAAGAGACTCCCTCTGCAGAGAGAACCATCAATCTGTTCCACTGTCTGAATGAACTGAATGATCGTTCTCTAGTGGATCAGATCCAACAGTCCCTGAGTTCAGGACGTCTCTCCACCGCTCAACTGTCTCCTGCTCAGTGGTCAGCTCTGGTCTTCATCTTACTGTCATCAGAAAAAGATCTGGATGTGTTTGACCTGAAGAAGTACTCTGCTTCAGAGGAGGCTCTTCTGAGGCTGCTGCCAGTGGTCAAAGCCTCCAACAAAGCTCTGTAAGTGGGATTTATTCATCAATAAATACACTGATATCTTTGAACAGGAGAAAAACATCAATCAGTTTTTACTTTTTTCCTTACTGTTGTCTCTCCAGACTGAGTGTCTGTAACCTCTCAGAGAGAAGCTGTGAAGCTCTGTCCTCAGTTCTCAGCTCCCAGTCCTCTAGTCTGAGAGAGCTGGACCTGAGTAACAACAACCTGCAGGATTCAGGACTGAAGCTTCTGTCTGCTGGACTGAAGAGTCCACATTGTGAACTGAAAACTCTCAGGTCAGGATTCATGAACCCATTCAACTGATGACCATTTCAAGTGTGATTGACATTTGTGGATAAACAGCTAACCTGTGTAGGATTGTGTCTGCTAATATGATTTGTCAAAGGACCTTTAACTAAACTTCAGCAGTAGTTTCTTGACTAGATTTGTATCATTTGTTGTTGCATTATAGAACACCACAGAGGATTTTAAAGATTTATTCTACATTTGTATCTGGACCAAAATGTACCTGAACAAAAACCGAAAGCACAGAGCCAAGTATTCACAGGGGGGTTCCTCAAGAACTGGTTTCAGGATAAAGAGCAGACTGGTTTCCTCTGTCTGGTGGCGACTTTGATAAACCACTGTGAAGTCACATTTTCTTTTGTGAGTGCACACAGCGCTCTGCTCAAAGTCTTTATTGTCCCTTTTTGACCAAAGCTTCACTCTTCATGAACACATTGTAATGTTTTCAGCATGCTAGCAGCGTGGCTCTATGGATGGTAATGTGGGTCAGTCAGTCCGTCCTCCACTTTGGTCCAGACTGAAATATCTCAACAACTATTGGATGGATTGTGATGAAATGTGGTTCAGACATTCATGTTCCCCTCAGGATGAATTGTAATAACTTTACTGATCCTCTGACTTTTCATCTAGCGCCACCATCAGGTGAACATTTGAATGTGTCCAATACTTTGGTCCATGAGCAAATACCTGCAGAACTAATGACATTCTCATCAGCCTCAGCTGCACTTTGTGTTTACTGCTAATGATCTAATGAGTAAAAACTAAGATTTTTTCTTTATTTGCAGACGATCTCTTCTTGTATTGGACGCAGCAGTTCCCTCAGATGATCTGCCATGTGTGTTGTTTTTTGGCTTTGCAGGCTGTCAGGCTGTCTGATCACAGAGGAAGGCTGTGCTTCTCTGGTCTCAGCTCTGAGCTCCAACCCCTCCCATCTGAGAGAGCTGGACCTGAGTAACAACAACCTGCAGGATTCAGGACTGAAGCTTCTGGCTGTTGGACTGAAGAGTCCACATTGTGAACTGGACACTCTCAGGTCAGGATTCATGAACCCATTCAACTGATGACCATTTAAAGTGTGATTTACATTAGTGGATAAACTGCTAGCCTGTGTAGGATTGTGTCTGCTAATATGATTTGTCAAAGGACCTTTAACTAAACTTCAGCACTAGTTTCTAGATTACATTTGTATCATTTGTTGTTGCATTATAGAACAGCACAGAGGATTTTAAAGATGTATTCTACATGTGTATCTGGACCAAAATGTACCTGAACAAAAACCAAAAGCACAGAGCCAAGTATTCACAGGGGGGTTCCTCAAGAACTGGTTTCAGGATAAAGAGCAGACTGGTTTCCTCTGTCTGGTGGCGACTTTGATAAACCACTGTGAAGTCACATTTTTCTTTTGTGAGTGCACACAGTGCTCTGCTCAAAGTCTTTATTGTCCCTTTTTGACCAAAGCTTCACTCTTCATAAACACATTGTAATGTTTTTAGCATGCTAGCAGCATGGCTCTATGGATGGTAATGTGGGTCTGTCAGTCCGTCCTCCACTTTGGTCCAGACTAAAATATCTCAACAGCTATTGGATGGATTGTGATGAGATGTGCTTCAGACATTCATGTTCCCCTCAGGATGAATTGTAATAACTTTATTGATCCTCTGACTTTTCCTCTACCGCCACCATCAGGTCAACATTTGAATGTGTCCAATACTTTGGTCCATGAGCAAATACCTGCAGAACTAATGACATTCCCATCAGCCTCAGCTGCACTTTGTGTTTACTGCTAATGATCTAATGAGTAAAAACTAACATTATTTCTTTATTTGCAGACGATCTCTTCTTGTATTGGACGCAGCAGTACCCTCAGAAGATCTGCCATGTGTGTTGTTTTGTGTGTTTGCAGGCTGTCAGGCTGTCTGATCACAGAGGAAGGCTGTGCTTCTCTGGCCTTAGCTCTGAGCTCCAACCCCTCCCATCTGAGAGAGCTGGACCTGAGTAACAACAACCTGCAGGATTCAGGACTGAAGCTTCTGGCTGTTGGACTGGAGAGTCCACTTTGTACACTAGAAACTCTCCGGTCAGATCGAGTTATTTTTTATGACTTGAAATATTTCCCTAAAATATTATCTCTAGGTGGTTTTAATGTCAGAATTCACAGTACTTTCAGATGATCTGCCATGTGTGTTGTTTTGTGGCTTTGCAGGCTGTCAGGCTGTTTGATCACAGAGGAAGGCTGTGCTTCTCTGGCCTCAGCTCTGAGCTCCAACCCCTCCCATCTGAGAGAGCTGGACCTGAGCTACAATCATCCAGGAGTGAAGCTGCTGTCTGCTGCACTGGAGGATCCACAGTGGAGACTGGACACTCTCAGGTATGAAGAGGTCTGCTACAGCCACAGACAGTCAGTCTGATAGAGGAGGTCTGTTTGGTTCATGGTGGATATGAGTGTTATTTGGACAATCACACATGTAGGAAGCCTTTTTCTGTTTGTCCGAACATAAACACTGGTTGAACGTAAAAAGGAGATATTCATGTAGAACAATTGTAATGAACATAGTCTTCATAGCAAACACGGGTTGTAAATATATGACATTTGCAGACACTAAATCGCTCATCTAGTTCTTGGGACCTTGAGACTGTAATCAATAGAGTAATATCAGAAACAGGCTGTAATCAATAGAGTAATATCAGACTGTAATCAATAGAGTAATATCAGAAACAGACTAATCAATAGAGTAATATCAGTGTTGTATCAGAAGGAGGTTTTCTGCCACTGACACTCACTGAGGGTTTGGAGGGAAACAGTCTTGGAGTCTCTGTCAGGTGGTTTTAGGGCAGAGGTCTGGAACCAAGGACTGCTTTTGAAGTGGGACTCTGAATGGAGAGCGGATCATCCAAAAAGAGGTTTGTGTGTGTTATCAGATGTTGTCCTCCTCTTTCACACACACACACCAACATCCTGTGGCTCACTCTCAGTGTATGAGGAGAGTTTAGGGGGAGCAGCGATGCACACATTGTGTATCTGTGTATGACACTGATGTAATGTCCATGTTTGCATGCTGAAAGAGGATGTGCTGCTCTGACCCCCCTCCTCCTTTCAGGGTGGAGCCTGCTGGAGTCCGATGGTTGAGACCAGGTCTGAGGAAGTGTAAGTGTGAAAACAAAGGAGCACACATTCAACCATCTTCACACTGTGACATCACTCATTCACAGCTCTGAGGTCATCATCAAAGTGTCAATCAATGATCAGATGATAGATCAATAACTGCAGCTGTATTGTGTCTTGTTCTCTCCATCAGATTCCTGTGAACTCACAGTCGACACAAACACAGTACACAGAGAGATCAAACTGTCTGACAACAACAGGAAGATGATTCGTGTGGAGGAGGATCAACCATATCCTGATCATCCAGACAGATTTAACTGCAGGCCTCAGCTGCTGTGTAGAAATGTTCTGACTGGTCGCTGTTACTGGGAGGTCGAGTGGAGAGGAAGAGTTAATATATCAGTGAGTTTCAGAGGAATCAGGAGGAGAGGAAACAGTGAAGACTGTTTGTTTGGATACAATGATCAGTCCTGGAGACTGAACTGCTCTGATTATGATGGTTACTGTGTCTGGCACAATAACAGAAAAACACCCATCTCCTCCTACTCCTCCTCCTCCTCCTCCTCCTCCTCCTCCTCCTCCTCCTCCTCCTCTCGTAGAGTAGCAGTGTATGTGGACTGTCCTGCTGGCACTCTGTCCTTCTACAGAGTCTCCTCTGACACACTGATCCACCTCCACACCTTCAACACCACATTCACTGAACCTCTTTATCCTGGATTTGGACTGTACTGGTCCAGTCCTGGTTCTGGTTCCTGGGTGTGTGTGAGTCCTGTGTAGGAGGGAGAGTCTCAGATCAGTTCAGTCTGTACAGGATCACAGTTCCATCCATCTTTCAGGTGATTGTTGTGTCTTTCCTCCCTTAAAGCTTTGATTCTCTCACACTGCGTAGTGTTAAGTTGGTTTTTCCTTTAGTTAGATATGTATGCTCTGTTTGTTTGTTTGTTTGTTTTTTTGTTCATATGTCAACACGTTCTCATTCCCAACGCATCAAAAACTGCAGCTTGGTCAGCGGCCCTACGCTTCAAGCAGTGACGCTGTAGGAACCTTCTAGCGTCACTTTTGGACGTGCAGGGATGTTTGATTTTTATAAATAGAATAATAATAATAATAATAATAGAATAAAGAATAAAGCCAACAGAGAAACGTTTCATGTTTATTATCTATTATATACTTATTACTATACTTGTCCACAGACAACAGACAAATTCTACCAGCTAGAAACTCTAAACTGAGAGTTTTATATAACCCAAACGGCCAGTAATCTTATATTCTGTACAGATGAATGCATATGTTATTCATCAAATCACGTGATTTTACAAGCACAATCATCAATGCGTTTAATTTTTATTCCTCTGAGTTTGTTGTAGATTTCTTCTTAAAATCATTATTGAACACACATTCAAATATACAAACCATTGGATGACAGAGCAGTTTAAGAGTCATTTCCTGTATCTGTGTCACGTTGGTTTAGCCACTGCCAGTGCCGTTAAATATAATTAAATGTGAAATATGAATATTTAACATCACTGGTCACTGCCACTCCCCTTTAGGAGCCCTGTAGCATCCTGATTCTGTTGACTCTATTGGGAGAAATGAACGTGAGCTCAGATTATGAGCCATTTCTTTCTGTCACTGAAGTAAAAATTTGACTCATTTTTCACAGCACACAAATCTTCTGAACATTTGGACTCTGAAATGGTTTTCCAGACAAATTAGGAGAGGATTAAGTGTTCAAGACGTGTCTCTTTCCCAGCAGAAATACACTATCGCGAGATTTGACAGTGCTGAACTGTCTATGGTGCTCAATTGTTGGTTTCACCAAATATGATCTCTAACAACTCAACTAAAACTTAAATCACCTTTTGAATTCATCTCTGGTACAACACAATCTGCTTTCATCCATCTACATGACATTCACAACACTTGAATGAAGTTTGGAGATCAGGGGCAAGGAGATCACGCCCATTTGGGAAAGGTGAAGTGTGTAACGTTTCATAGAATTGGTGCAGAATGTAATGCGTTTTTTTTTACGATAAGACAGTTCCCCAAAAGTGAAGCCCCCCTGGTGGCTGCCACAGTATAAGTCAACAATGTGAGAAATACGTGTCTAATGTTGTATTCAGGTTTAATTAACATGGCACATCACGGACAGTAATTGCAACACTGGTGTAATTTGGGATGATGCTACAAAATATTCATCGACATATTTATTAGTCTTCTTCACTGAAACACTGACTGCATATACTCCTGCATATATGCCATTGATTCTGTACATACTGATGTTTTACATGTATATTTTTCATTGCTTATGGTATAACATTGTATATATGACTTGCATATTAAAAACACTAAAGGAGATGAGGAGGAGTGAATGAAAGAAACATTCAAAATGTAATGAAAAAGGCAAACTGAAACTGAACTGAAATAAAACAAATGAACAAATCTTTGTTTTTACTCATACACAGTTTATATCAATGGTCAAATTGTATACTGACTAACTTGTAACCTGACTGTATGAGAGAACAATTCAGAGAGAGAGAGAGAGAGAGAGAGAGAACAACATTCAACATACAGGTGTCTTAAAGACACACAAACAAAAACATTAAATGGAGTCTATAAAGTTGCTGGCAGGCTCCCAGATGTCTTCCCAAGTTTTGCCACTGAAAAAAAAGAATGAATGCAAACAAGTGTAAGGTCAATGCATTTACCACAATATTAGTTTATATCAATGGGGTATCATAGAACAACAAATTACTTAGGATCCTGGTACAAACCAAGTATGGAAGTAAGTACATACACTACTCACAAAAAGGGATATTCCACTTTCGGGTGAAATTTATGGAAAATGTAAAAAGTTGACACTACAGTGATATTGTATCATTTAAGTAGAAGAATGCAATGGTAATTTGAATAGAATAGAGTTGAGCTGTACAATGCTGATGCATAGAGGAAGAGAAAAGTGTCCATCTTGTCCTATATGTGTCCAAATGAGTTTTTATTTTATCTCATGAATAATTTCTCTTCTACCTGTAGATGAGGACAAGTTGGTGAGTAATCCTTTGTTTTTTTACTGTTACTGATAATAAGAGGGATTAGGGGAAAAATAATCTGTTCTCCGAAAAGTCTTCTGTTTGCATAGCTCAGCATATGTCTGGTTCATTGTGTCTACATGCACACAAACAATATTATCATGCTGCTATCAAGGAATTGCATTGCACATTTAATTTGATGAGTAGGCTGTAGCTCAAAAACAAAAACTACCCATCTTCCTCTTTTTCTTCCCTTCACCTGTTGCACTGGTCAGGGAGATAGTAGGATCTGGGAGAGCAGGAGCACTGTGCAGACACACCTGTGACAAAGGTGGATGACTTTAGACACATTACTTAAAATATGGCAGAAGGTGATTAATGCTAACACTCACTTTCAGTCATGGTTTTTTGAGAGGGAGATGCTGAAGCGGTGCTTGGAGGCTGGACAGGGACGAGGGTTAGGGTGTAAGTCTCCTCCTCATAGTCCATTTGGGGATGAGAAGTAGATGGGAGAAAGGTGGAAGGGTCTGGAGGATGAGGAGAAGAGGGTTGGGAGGGAGAGGAGGTAGACTGTGGAGTTGGAGATGGGCTGGGAGTTTCTGGCAATTGCATCCTTTGAGAATCTGAAATAATCTAAATATAAATATTACTCACAATGACAGAACATCCCAAAGCATAAATCATAAAAACAGATGTTTGCCTTACTTTTAATAATGTACTCAAACACCCTGCTCATCTTTTCTAAAAAGGCTTTTACAGGCCCGTCCCCTCCAGGGCACATGTAGGTGATCATTTCAGCATTTACTGTGTTCACCCTCTTCTTCTTCTTCTTCTTCTTCTTCTTCTTCTTCTTCTTCTTCTTCTTCTTCTTCTTCTTCTTCCCGATGAACAAAATTGGGTTGTAGCCCAAGGCAGCAAGCTTGCTCACCTGAAATGTACACAATTACACAAAATGTTAACATGGCATTATTATTACACACTGACATGTTCCATTGTTTTCACTTTATTTGAGTGTTATGTGTGCACCAGTGTTTGCTAATGTCTATAATCTTTTTCAAGGGTTTCTTGAGAATTTTCTAATGAACTGTAGGTGTGTTTACATATAGCATTTTTTCTGACAGAAAAGTGTGGACAGGGTTCTGTGGAGCGCTGGGATGAAGAGAAACAAATGCTATGTTAACAGAGAGTTCACTGTCTCTGTTATTATAGTTTCTGTCTGAAATATCATAAAGCTCAGGAGACAGACATGGCCAAAAGAAGTTTTCCCTCCATTTCTTTTTAGTTTAGTTCTTTGGAGGTGCACACACATGCATTGCACCCTCAGTTTAATATTTTGCATAAGGTGGTCTGGCACATGGACTGCGTGGGCGTCTTCATGCTCACCAGCAGCTCAATGTGCAAAAGAGTTGGATGAAGATTAATAAAGGTCAGCGGGTGTGGTGATTATTAAATACTCTCTCAGCTTGTCACATCACTGGTCTCATAGCTCTGAAACAGCTGAGCTAATCAGTCAAACATGATAGCAACAGCTCAATCTTCGTCTCAGAAAATGTCTGGATGGTTCAGAGAGTCACAACATGAACACACCTCACCACCAATCTGCAGCCAATGACAAATGAAGTATGATTTTCCCATAAATAGTTAATATAATAATATATAAACTGATTGATTATATGATTATTTCGGACAAAGACTGTTTTATTTGGAATTCTAATGTATCCCACCTCATACATGGTCACATAGTTTAGTAATTAATGATATACAAATGTGTTTGCACTACACTGGTCACAGTATTTAGCCATGATTCCTCTGAGGACTGGAGTTTGAGGGTATGGGTGTCCTTCTGACTCGTAAAGCAAACTGTTGCTGAAAATGACTGACACCCTGTTTAACTTACTGCTGTCTACAACTTTATTCTTCTGTGTTCAGCATAATCTGTTTATCTGGGACCCAACTCTGGATCATCATACACTACTCTACTTTAATAGCTGTTGGCAGCTTGCACTGTAGCTACTAGTGTACCACCACTAATTTGAGTTGCACCTGAAGTCATTTGGTTCTGGAACCGGGCCTAGCTCTCTCCTCATTGGTGAAAGAATTTGCTGTTGATCCGAAAAAAATGCTATATGGACCACAAGCCCATATGTCAATAATGAGCCAACTCATTTAGAATCTTTAGCTAAATTTAAGGTTAGGGGTGGCTCATATAAAGTGGTGGCATTATGTTCAACAACCTTTAATGAATACAATGGATTTCAAGTTTGATGCGCTTTTTAACAACTACACACAACACACCAAAGTCAATAATATTGACATTTTCCAATGAATCTACATTGTACCTGACAACCTACAGCCACTCATAATGAAAATAATATCATGAATGAATTAGAAGAAAAATTTATGAACTCCTTACCGCTACATGGGCTGAGGCCACAACTCTGGCTCAGTTTCTGTGTTTTATGGTGTTCTGATCCCAGTGGCCTGTCCTCACTGCCTTTTCTTTTTTTGCAGGAGGCAAACATAGCAGCTGGCACAGGTCCTCTGACTGGCAGCGTTGCTTGCTCCACAATAGGGGCAGCTTCGTGCTTTGGGCTTCGTCATGACTTTGAGAGCAAGATGAATGGAAAAAATAAGAGTGTGACACATAAAAAGAACTAAGTTACAATTGACTGCAAGGGCTGTCTAAATACAGCTAGCAATCTCGATAGCACACAGCAATTTCCCGTTGACCAGCATAATGTGCATAACGATAAAGTCCCACTGAAGATATTAGCAGTGAAGGTCAGTGTGACAGTGGAACAGAGCAGTTAGAGATAAAGAGGTTGATTATATTCATCATGTTTATTTCTTAAAGGGAAAAGTCTGAATTGAAGCAATTAAACTGAACCTGCTCCTCCTGCTGTCTCATTATTACAAACATATGTTTGTTTCTCTTTCACTTGTTCTTAACATTAATGCTGAATGTACAATTATTCATCAACATCATAAAGTATTGTCTTTACTAGGTTGTCATATTTCTTTGTCCATTACTTCCTGATAATGAACACCGCGTTAGACATTATCCTTTTACTTCATCCTACAATCATTTCTACTCAACATATAAAACATATAAATATAAATATATATATTTCTGAGTTGGTAGACCCTCCAGATACCCAAATCAATGTGCACAAACAGTAAAGTTTTCTCTAAGAAGGATGTTGATTCTAGTGTTGTTGCACTGACACTGGTTGGCCATATGGGGGTGCTAGAGGACCATATTTTATGCCCATTTTACACTTTCTCTACAGTTTATCAGTCAGAGAGGTTATGGCTCAACCATTTTCCCAGCAACCCCTGGGAGTCTGACCTTTAAACTGCTCTGGGAGTCGAACCTTCAACCCTGCAGGGCCAGAAGCACAAATCAATAAAAAGTAGATTTTACTGTCACACACCTGTAGTTCCACCTGTAACCACAGTGTGGCAGTAGAGTTCAGGGGAAGTGGAGGCTGAATTCTCTCTGAGCAGCAGATTAGTCACTGAAATAATACAGAGAATAACATCCATTATAAATGTTATATATTCATTATTCTACAATCAAACTAACAATGAACCTGTTACAATCACAACACTGTTTGTGTGCAAAGGCCATGAAAGCTTCATGTAGCCTGTTTTATATCTTAGGCTGCTTCAAAGAAAGACCAAGAAGAAGAAGAAGAAGAAGAAGAAGAAGAAGAAGAGGAAGAGGGAGCTTTCACAATTGGAGTCCCCTGAACCCTGTCAAGAACTTCTTGAACCCCCTAAAACATATCAACAACTCATGTGTTCTCCACAGGAACACCAAGAACCACATCAAGCAACTGAAACTTCCTGAAAATCCTCCAAATTCTCTACAAAAACACCAGAGGAACCCTTTAGATCCCCTCAAGAAATCCTGAATCTTTCTCGAAACTCTTCAAAAACTCTTTCAAGCCCCCTGGAGCCTCAATAACCCCCAACAGTTCCTTAAGGACTTACCAATGCCTCTTAGGAATCCTTTGAATTTCCACACAAATCCCCAGAAATTTCTCAGCCATAAAGTCTTTTTTGTCAACATTTCACTGAAAGAAAACAAAGCTAATACAACAGATAGTATCAACATAACTCAACTGAGCAAAATATACTCTTAACATAAAGGTTGCAGTGGAAAAATCGTAAAAAAAAACAAAAAAAAAACAACAAGCGATGAAAACTGTATTGACCAGTAAACTACACAGGGAGTGTATTATTGGTTGTTTATCAGGTAGCAGACAAAGGGCAGCCAGATCAAATTGTTTTGATGAATGAAAAATTAATTATTTTTTCAAGATGGAGGGTATTGGTCATTTCATTGAGCCACAGATTAAAAGTGTGAACTTCCTTCTTCTTTCAGAATGTGAGGATTAGTTTTGTGCTGTAAGGAGAACATATGAGAGAAGTTGCTGCTGTGCTCTTGTTAATGCAAATGTGGCGTCTGACATTCCTAACATAATTAAGACAGGATCCGGTTTGATGTGGGTGTCGAGTGGATCAGAGAGCGTTTTAAATATGTTTGTCCGATATCTTTCTATTCTGGAACAGAGAGCAAAGCTATAGAGTGCTAACAGCTAACACTGCTAACGGTGCTAAAAGCTAACAATGTTAAAGGCTTACAGTGCAAACAACAAACAGTGCTAACAGCTAACAGTGCTAACAGCTATATAGATATTAATTGTACTAAAAACAACTTTCATAAAAATATGAGATTATTAAATAAAAGAAATATGAGTGAAAGTGAATTTGCCCTGGTTGTTTTCTTTGTGACCTGATCTCAGAGCAGTTTAAACTGAGACACAGCAGTCAGCTGACAAAGCTCCGCCCCTTAATAACATCACCTGAGACCAACCAGGAGACAGGTTGTTCCTGTTCAGTTTTTACTGAGGAGAGACACACAGACGGACAGACGGTAAGATTTACCTTCATCACAAATCTGTGACTTTAACTGAGACCTTTTATATTCTTTAAGTTGTTGACGGTCTGTTCTGGTTGTTTGGGATTGATTCAGATTTTGTGTTTGTTTATTGTCTTGTTTATTCTGAGGTGCTAATTCAGGATTAATGGATTGTAATGTATTATGCAGTTTTTCATAAGAAGAGTTTAAGTATCCTGAAGTATTTCAACCTGTTGCTGACTGTAAAAACTCTCAAACACTCAAAGTTAAAATAACTGAGGCAACTGTTTACAGAACAACAAAATATTAAGATCAGGGTTACATCATCATTTCATTTCGTTTCACTAGTTTGTTTTTTAAAAGGATTCTGTTGAACCACAATTCAAAAGCAATGTCTGATTTTCATTAGTTAATTTTCAGTATTTTTTATTTGTTATTACTTTTGTCAGTTTCAAGTTATTTCAGTGACCAAATATGTTTTTTTCTGTCTTTAAAAGAAGGGTACCAACAAATCTGTCCACTTGTGTATGATACTGAAACATCTCTGTAGCCACAAAGATCACTAAATTAACGCCAAAGAAAGTAGAAAATATTAAAATATTTACATCAGCTAACGGTTAATCAATCAATAAGAAGTTGCTGCCAAATAATTTTCTGTCAATCAACCAATCGATTAACCATTTCAGGTCTAATAGTTCCGGTTGGTAAATACTGAAACTAAACTACAGGTGCTCTTTGGATCCAAGCATAGAGGAGGTCAGACTTTGTGATCAATAACTTAGAACCAGAACACACCAACACACTCTGAGACCAGGCTGAGGTATCAATAACTATAAATACATCTGGGTGGGGAAGGGAGCAGCCCCTCCCTCATTACCACCACTGAGGTGCCCTTGAGCAAGGCCCTGAAGCCCAACTGCTTCCTCTCAGTGAGCCTCCCTCAATCAATCAATATAGATTCATACTGCGAGTCAGCAGCATCGTTTCTGATCAGTTTTATTTATTGGAAAGAAAACAAACATAAATAAGCAGAAAGACACAAACAGAACATTTATCCCGACTCCTCTGATGGACCAGAGTCCTGAAACAAGTTCTGGATCCAGAGTGTATCATGGTGGTTCCCAACCTGACTGTAGTTCATATTGTATTGATCAATAACAGTAACTGATCAACAGTGAACACAATAACTGCAGGAAGTTTGTGGAAAACCAGAGATTAATATCAACTAGAAAATCTCTAAAGACATTTTGAGTGTGCCTGACTCTGGCCGCTGACTCTGGCATTATTGACACTGCTGAGTAGTTTACAGTATATGACCTCTACCATTGCTTATTTCTTGTGTTTCTACAGTCATGTGCTTTTATGTAAACACAAAAAATTATTAATATATGGTATTTCTTGGTGCTTCTCAGGAAGCGTCATGGTTTAATTAAAATTGCTAAGGTAACTAAATAAGTCATAACCACAATGATGAGAATAATAAGTATGTAGTAGTAATAATAATAATAATAACAAAAATTATAATAACAATAATAACAATAAGTAATGCTATCAATAACACAAATAACAATATTTATATTAATGAGTAACACATTATTAAGAAAGAAAACTATTCTTAATGTGCAGTTATAGGCAGTGTAGGTTTTTTAAACTTTTAGAAAAGTGTCCACCAGACCCTCTACCTGTTAACATACAATGAACGTTGTGACGTCGTAGGCTTTTATTTTGAAACACCACCCTCAGCCCGATTTTCAAGTTAGGGTTCAGAACATTGGTTCATACTCAATGTGTAGTTTGCTGTCCAGATGTTAGTTTGATTAATGTATTCTGCCCTACAAAGCACAACCACAGTAACTACACTAACAGTGAAACTGAGAAAAATGGCTTTAAAGTTTTTTGACTGACCAGCAAAATCTGTTTTATGTAGAATGGTGGCTATGTGCTTATTACATATGTATTATCCAAGTTATCTTTATGGCTTAAAAATCATGATCAATTATTTGACCTATGACCCCAAAAGTGCAGCTACTGCACTCTGTCTGTGTATTACCATAAACAGATATGCAGATAGTGTAAAGCAAGAGTGCAGTAACTACAGGCATTGTTAATAATTCCTGTAAAGTTTCCTGGAGAACAAAGTGTCATTTTGGTCTCATTAAAGAGGAAATAGACACACACACACACACACACGAAGTTCACTGCTCTTTGTTCACTGCCATCTTCCTCCACTTGTCTTTAGAAACCATGTGGCGCCATCTGCTGGTGCCAAAGTGAACTGCAGGATGATACCATTAGAAATGAACATCAGAAAAACTTTATTGTCACATTAGTGGTTGACGTGGCTCACACAGGTTCACATAGAATAAAAGCAGCACCATGAATGACTTCATATACCGCTGGATAACTTCATCTATAATAATACATCATCATTGATTATTGATTCTATATTGGATTCATAAGCTCCATCTGCACAGTAACTCCAGTATAAAGTAGCATACAGTGGAAATAGGCATTGTACTAAAGTACAGTAGTTGAGTAAATGTACTTAGTTACTTTCCTCCACTGGCTGCCGCTTCATGTCGCCATCTAGCGGACTGCTAGTAGAAGTCCAGCAGCTGATGGCAGCTTCCTCTGCCTCACACTGCTGTCTGACTGCATTCAACTGACACTGATATGAAAGAGAGAATAAGAGCCAATCACTGGAGGAGCAGCTGATCTTCTTACAGCAGAAATGATGGAAAGGATGATTTCAGTTGATGTGCACATGATGATGTGTGTTTCCTCTCCAGATCAAAGTGTGTGTGAGCTGATGTGGATGTGAGTTCAGCAGCATGAGTCAGTGTGAGGACAGAGAGGAGGGAGTCCCTCCCTCTAAAAGGACTCAGTGGGGACCTGGACCTGGACCTGGACCTGAACCTGAACCTGAACCCAGCTGTGCGTCCTTTAGGAGTGACCGGTCCAATGATCAGCTCATTTATTTAAAGGGAAAAGTTGCTGCTTTAAAGAAGTAAGCTGTTGAGTAAAATATTACTGATTCATGTTTCAACTTTTATTATGTTCTCACATCTGAATGATGACCAGTATAACCAGTATAACCAGTCTTCAACCTATAAAACAGAGATCTTATTGAGGCTAACAGATGCTAGCTGCTAACAAAGGCTAACCGTGATCCCTCTCAGTTCCTCCATCAAATCAACATCTTGTAGTTTTAGTTTTCAGTAATGTGACAACAGAAACAGAAACCTGCAGCTTCTGTGTCTGAAGATAAACAGTCAGTTCACATCCCTGGTGGTCTTCCTCTCTGTCTAACAGGATCTATGAGAGACCAGACTCTGCTGGACCTGGACCTGGACCCAGCTGTGTGTCCTTCAAGAGCGACCTGTCAAAAGGGATCGTCACCGACTTTAAAGAAAGACAATCATGTGACATAAAGTAAGACGTTGTGATACTTTAATGATTCCTTTTTATATTGTGGCTGAAACGATTCCTCCAGGAACTGGATGACTAAAGTTCTTTGCATCGAGGCTTCATGTAATCCATATAAGTTGCAATTACCATAACCATTTCAATCAGAAAACAAAATGCAAACTCTGTACAGTGTCTGTTGGAAACTAGCCGAGCACAAGAGCACAACGTCGCTGTGGAAAGAGAGCAATAGATAGTTAGTAATCATAAGAGATCAATCATCTGATCACGTGTGGTTTCTGAAACGTTTTACCTCCAGTTTATCTGCTGATAGCTAAATATCTGTTCTCAGTGTGGAGCCACTCAGCTGTGAACAAGAAGACACCGTAGGAACGTTAACGTTCCATAAACTTTATTTCTGAGGCAGCAAACACACACACACACACAGCCTTTCACTGACAATTCTACTGCAACCTGAACTTATTCCACAATGTAAGTCTGACTACAGTAATGTTACTGTCCCTCACACAGCGGGAAACACTCACTGCCTACTGCTAACAGCTTACCCACAATGCACCTGTCTTAAAGGGGAACACACAGTGCAGTAAGGCTGTGGCTGGAGGAAGGATCAAAACTTTACTGAAGTAAAAGTACTAATACCACAGTGTGAAAACCCTCCACTACCAGTACAGTGGGGGGGAAACAGAAGACTTTCCTCTGCTGCTCTATCAGATTGGACTAACTACCAACAAATACCCAATATTAATATCAATATTAAAGACCTCAGACCAGGATTGGGGCCAAAAACCTGATCGGGTTATAGATACAGTTCTATGAGTCAAACTAAAATAACCAGATAAATAGCTTTAACTGACAAAATGAAAACTAAACCATGAGAAACCTCTCGACTTCCTGCCGAGACACAGCTCTCATCAGATTACACAGGGACTAAATGGCTGGTTGTAACGTCCCTGGTTCTCCACACTGATGCACTACTGCTCATAAGATACCCAGGTTAGTTACACACCTTCTTCATGTCCACAGAGCACATGTAGACTGGAAGGTCAGACACCCAATATCTGGTCCACTGATTCTGTGTCTGAAGATAAACAGTCAGTTCACATCCTGTCTGTCTAACAGGATCTATGGGAGACCAGACTCTGCTGGACCTGGACCTGGACCTGGACCCAGCTGTGTGTCCTTCAAGAGCGACCTGTCAAAAGGGATCGTCACCGACTTTAAAGAAAGACAATCATGTGACATAAAGTAAGACGTTGTGATACTTTAATGATTCCTTTTTATATTGGGGCTGAAACGATTCCTCCAGGAACTGGATGACTAAAGTTCTTTGCATCGAGGCTTCATGTAATCCATATAAGTACATACAGCCATACAGCGCACTGTGTGTTGCACAGATTATCACTGTCACACAACGCACTTTGGAGAGAGAAAATACACAGGGGGGAAGAGAAGAGACAGACTGGAAGGCCAAACACCCAATATCTGTTCCACTGAATTACAGCTTCCAGCATCCTGGAAAAAATGTTCCCAGAAAAAAGCTTTTTCCCAGAGTACCGTCAGTCCCGTTTAGCAGTTCAGTAGTTGTTTCTAACTGGGGAGCAGTTAGAAACTGCTGCAGTTCAGACACTGATTGACAGATGTATTGTTGATGACATTTTTAATGGGGCCAGAGGAGTTCTGGTCCAGGGCACCAAAATGGCCAAAACTGCTTTAGTCCTGTTTTAATTTAGTTCTTTTTTTAACCCTGGTTTGGGGCAATATTAAGTGGTACTTTTAGCTTTGATTTGGTCCCAGAAGAAGAATATCTGTCTCTGTTTCACAGCAACGTACTAATTTCCTTCCAATTACCACTGGACAGGTAGCATCCAATCAGACTGTGTGAGACTGTCCACAGTATTATATTGGGTCAACAAGTGCAGCAGGTCAATCATCTGCATCAGTGTTCTTCACTATAATTTAACTCAAAGGACCTTTAGCTTGTGTTTGTCTCTGTGTGGACAGACATAATGTGAGCTCATTCTTCATGATTCCTCCACAGAGTGGACCAGGAGAGCTCAGAGGTTCCCAGTGGTCAGTCTGCCCAGCAGCATCAAACACACCTGGACTCCATATTTATGGTCTGTACATGGACAACAACTACTTTTACATCTATTGTGTTCACAATAATCTCCATGCTGCACTTTTTAGACCAGTGGATTGTCAGTCTGTCCAACATGGATCTGATGTGTGCTTCCATGATTTGACATTGATTGAGTCATTCATATAATATTCTGTTCCAGCTGCTGGAGGACAACCTTGTCACTTTTGTGAAGAACGAGCTGAAGAAGATCCAGAAGGTTCTAAGTTCAGATTACCCAGAATGCTTAGAGAGTCAGAGGGAGGATGAGGAGGTGTTGGACAGTGAGGATGAAGAGCAGAGGAGGAGCAGCAGAGAGGCATTTCTGAAGATCACAGTGCACTTCCTGAGGAGAATGAAGCAGGAGGAGCTGGCTGACTGTCTGCAGAGCAGTAAGAGGATTTCTCTAAAGATTTAACTCGCTTGATGAATGAGACATTTACTGATGTCTCAACAGATGGTGAAGAATATGTTTGTATATCCACTAATGTCACTTAATGATCTTATATGTTGTGAGTTCATTCAGGAAGTTCTTCTGGAGTTTGTCAGCGTGAACTTAAATCCAACCTAAAGAAGACGTTTCAGTGTGTGTTTGAGGGGATTGCTAAAGCAGGAAACCCAACCCTTCTGAACCAGATCTACACAGAGCTCTACATCACAGAGGGAGGGACTGCAGAGGTCAATGATGAACATGAGGTCAGACAGATTGAAACAGCATCCAGGAAACCACACAGACCAGAAACAACAATCAGACAAGAAGACATCTTTAAACCCTCACCTGGGAGAGATGAACCAATCAGAACAGTGATGACAAAGGGAGTGGCTGGCATTGGGAAAACAGTCTTAACACAGAAGTTCACTCTGGACTGGGCTGAAGACAAAGCCAACCAGGACATACAGTTCACATTTCCATTCACTTTCAGAGAGCTGAATGTGCTGAAAGAGAAAAAGTACAGCTTGGTGGAACTTGTTCATCACTTCTTTACTGAAACCAAAGAAGCAAGTATCTGCAGGTTTGAAGAGTTTCAGGTTGTGTTCATCTTTGATGGTCTGGATGAGTGTCGACTTCCTCTGGACTTCCACAACACTAAGATCCTGACTGATCCTACAAAGTCCACCTCAGTGGATGTGCTGCTGACAAACCTCATCAGGGGGAACCTGCTTCCCTCTGCTCGCCTGTGGATAACCACAAGACCTGCAGCAGCCAATCAGATCCCTCCTGGGTGTGTTGACATGGTGACAGAGGTCAGAGGGTTCACTGACCCACAGAAGGAGGACTACTTCAGGAAGAGGTTCAGAGATCAGGAGCAGGCCAGCAGAATCATCTCCCACATCAAGACATCACGAAGCGTCCACATCATGTGCCACATCCCAGTCTTCTGCTGGATCACTGCTACAGTTCTGGAGGATGTGTTGAAGACCAGAAAGAGAGGAGAACTGCCCAAGACCCTGACTGAGATGTACATCCACTTCCTGGTGGTTCAGTCCAAGCTGAAGAACATCAAGTATGATGGAGGAGCTGAGACAGATCCACACTGGAGTCCAGAGAACAGGGAGATGATTGAGTCTCTTGGAAAACTGGCTTTTGAGGAGCTGCAGAAAGGCAACCTGATCTTCTATGAATCAGACCTGACAGAGTGTGGCATCAATATCAGAGCAGCCTCAGTGTACTCAGGAGTGTTCACACAGATCTTTAAAGAGGAGAGAGGACTGTACCAGGACATGGTCTTCTGCTTCATCCATCTGAGTGTTCAGGAGTTTCTGGCTGCTCTTCATGTCCATGTGACATTCATCAGCTCTGGAGTCAATCTGCTGGCAGAAGAACAATCAACTTCCCAGAAGTCTGAAACAAGAAAAGAAGAATCAGCAGAGACACAGTTCTACCAGAGTGCTGTGGACAAGTCCTTACAGAGTCCAAATGGACACCTGGACTTGTTCCTCCGCTTCCTCCTCGGACTTTCACTGCAGACCAATCAGACTCTCCTACGAGGTCTGCTGACACAGACAGGAATTAGCTCAAAAACCAGTGAGGTAGCAGTCGAGTACATCAAGAAGAAGATCGAAGAGACTCCCTCTCCAGAGAGAACCATCAATCTGTTCCACTCTCTGAATGAACTGAATGATTGTTCTCTAGTGGATCAGATCCAACAGTCCCTGAGTTCAGGACGTCTCTCCACCGCTCAACTGTCTCCTGCTCAGTGGTCAGCTCTGGTCTTCATCTTACTGTCATCAGAAAAAGATCTGGACGTGTTTGACCTCAAGAAATACTCTGCTTCAGAGGAGGCTCTTCTGAGGCTGCTGCCAGTGGTCAAAGCCTCCAACAAAGCTCTGTAAGTGGGATTTATTCATCAATAAATACACTGATATCTTTCAAGAGGAGAAAAACATCAATTAGTGTTTACTTGTTTCCTTACTGTTGTCTCTCCAGACTGAGTGGCTGTAACCTCTCAGAGAGAAGCTGTGAAGCTCTGTCCTCAGTTCTCAGCTCCCAGTCCTCTAGTCTGAGAGAGCTGGACCTGAGTAACAACAACCTGCAGGATTCAGGAGTGAAGCTTCTGGCTGCTGGACTGGAGAGTCCACATTGTGAACTGGACACTCTCAGGTCAGGAATCATTAACCCATTCAACTGATGACCATTTAAAGTGTGATTTACATTAGTGGATAAACAGCTAACCTGTGTAGGATTGTGTCTGCTAATACGATTTGTCAAAGGACCTTTAACTAAACTTCAGCACTAGTTTCTAGATTACATTTGTATCATTTGTTGTTGCATTATAGAACACCACAGAGGATTTTAAAGATGTATTCTACATGTGTATCTGGACCAAAATGTACCTGAACAAAAACCAAAAGCACAGAGCCAAGTATTCACAGGGGGGTTCCTCAAGAACTGGTTTCAGGATAAAGAGCAGACTGGTTTCCTCTGTCTGGTGGCGACTTTGATAATCCACTGTGAAGTCACATTTTTCTTTTGTGAGTGCACACAGCGCTCTGCTCAAAGTCTTTATTGTCCCTTTTTGACCAAAGCTTCACTCTTCATGAACATATTGTAATGTTTTTAGCATGCTAGCAGCGTGGCTCTATGGATGGTAATGTGGGTCTGTCAGTCCGTCCTCCACTTTGGTCCAGACTAAAATATCTCAACAGCTATTGGATGGATTGTATGAAATGTGGTTCGGACATTCACATTCCCCTCAGGATGAATTGTAATAACTTTGCAGATCAACTGACTTTTCATCTAGCGCCACCATCAGGTCAACATTTGAATGTGTCCAATACTTTGGTCCATGACCAAATTCCTGCAGAACTAATGACATTCCCATCAGCCTCAGCTGCACTTTGTGTTTACTGCTAATGATCTAATGAGTAAAAACTAAGATTATTTCTTTATTTGCAGACGATCTCTGCTTGTATTGGACGCAGCAGTACCCTCAGATGATCTGCCATGTGTGTTGTTTTTTGGCTTTGCAGGCTGTCAGGCTGTCTGATCACAGAGGAAGGCTGTGCTTCTCTGGTCTCAGCTCTGAACTCCAACCTCTCCCATCTGAGAGAGCTGGACCTGAGTAACAACAACCTGCAGGATTCAGGACTGAAGCTTCTGTCTGCTGGACTGGAGAGTCCACTTTGTACACTAGAAACTCTCAGGTCAGATCAAGTTATCTTTGCATGAGTTTAGATACTTCCCTAAAATATTATCTCTATGTTGTTTTAATGTCAGAATTCAAAGTACCTTCAGATGATCTGCCATGTATTTTTTTGTGTGCTGGCAGGCTGTCAGGCTGTCTGATCTCAGAGGAAGGCTGTGCTTCTCTGGCCTCAGCTCTGAGCTTCAACCCCTCCCATCTGAGAGAGCTGGACCTGAGCTACAATCATCCAGGAGACTCAGGAGTGAAGCTGCTGTCTGCTGCACTGGAGGATCCACAGTGGAGACTGGACACTCTCAGGTATGAAGAGGTCTGCTACAGCCACAGACAGTCAGTCTGATAGAGGAGGTCTGTTTGGTTCATGGTGGATATGAGTGTTATATGAACATTCACACATGTAGGAAGCCTTTTTCTGTTTCTCCGAACATAAACACTGGTTGAACATAAAAAGGAGATATTTGTATAGAACAATTGTAGTGAACATAGTCTTCACAGCAAACACGGGTTGTAAATATATGACATTTGCAGACACTAAGTTGCTCATCTAGGTCTTGGGACCTTGAGACTGTAATCAATAGAGTAATATCAGAAACAGACTGTAATAAATAGAGTAATATCAGAAACAGACTGTAATAAATAGAGTAATATCAGAAACAGACTGTAATCAATAGAGTAATATCAGAAACAGACTGTAATAAATAGAGTAATATCAGTGTTGTATCAGAAGGAGGTTTTCTGCCACTGACATTGACTGAGGGTTTGGAGGGAAACAGTCTTGGAGTCTCTGTCAGGTGGTTTTAGGGCAGAGGTCTGGAACCAAGGACTGCTTTTGAAGTGGGACTCTGAATGGAGAGCGGATCATCCAAAAAGAGGTTTGTGTGTGTTATCAGATGTTGTCCTCCTCTTTCACACACACCAACATCCTGTGGCACACTCTCAGTGTATGAGGAGAGTTTAGGGGGAGCAGCGATGCACACATTGTGTATCTGTGTATGACACTAATGTAATGTCCATGTTTGCATGCTGAAAGAGGATGTGCTGCTCTGACCCCCCTCCTCCTTTCAGGGTGGAGCCTGCTGGAGTCCGATGGTTGAGACCAGGTCTGAGGAAGTGTAAGTGTGAAAACAAAGCAGCACACATTCAACCATCTTCACACTGTGACATCACTCATTCACAGCTCTGATGTCATCATCAAAGTGTCAATCAATGATCAGATGATAGATCAATAACTGCAGCTGTATTGTGTCTTGTTCTCTCCATCAGATTCCTGTGAACTCACAGTCGACACAAACACAGTGAACAGAAACATCAAACTGTCTGACAACAACAGGGAGATGATTAATGTGGAGGAGGATCAGTCATATCCTGATCATCCAGACAGATTTGACTGCTGGTATCAGCTGCTGTGTAGAAATGTTCTGACTGGTCGCTGTTACTGGGAGGTCGAGTGGAGAGAAAGAGTTTCTATATCAGTGAGTTACAGAGGAATCAGCAGGAGAGGAAACAGTAAAGACTGTGTGTTTGGAGGGAATGATCAGTCCTGTAGTCTGTACTGCTCTGATGGTGGTTACTCTGTCTGGCACAATAAGAGTGAAACACCCATCTCCTCCTCTTCCTCCTCCTCCTCCTCCTCCCCCTCCTCCTCCTCCTCTCGTAGAGTAGCAGTGTATGTGGACTGTCCTGCTGGCACTCTGTCTTTCTATAAAGTCTCCTCTGACACACTTATCCACCTCCACACCTTCAACACCACATTCACTGAACCTCTTTATCCTGGATTTGGACTCTGGTCCAGTCCTGGTTCCTGGGTGTGTGTGAGTCCTGTGTAGGAGGGAGAATCTCAGATCAGTTCAGTCTGTACAGGATCACAGTTCCATCCATCTTTCAGGTGGTTGTTGTGTCTTTCGTAGTGTTAACTTGTTTTTCCTTTCGTTTGATATGTATGCTCTGTTTGTTTGTTTGTTCATATATGTATATTCTGATTCTGTTTTTGTTATCTTGTGTCATCAGGTCAAATAAAGTTACTGAAAAGAATAAAGAGAAATGATAAAAGCTAAAAACGTATTTCATTTAAACAGTTTATATTACCTGTGCTGATGGTGGGTTCCTGCTGTCATATATAATTCATTTGAAAGCCTTGTTCTTAGTCTTTCTCACCCAAACTGAAAAACACTGCAGCCAGTTCTATTTGTTATAGTGTATCGCACTCCTGGACCGTACTCTGATTTTATATCTGAATTCTCAGAGTTTCTATCAAGTTTAGTCCTTAAATCAGATAAAGTAATTATTGTATGTAACCCAGTAAGAACAACACTTGATTGACTACTGTACTCAGATTCAACTCAAGGAGCGAGAGATAAATTAATGTAAAAGGTAAACACAGGGATGTTTATTTTCACAATCAACAAAAAGTGGAATCACGGTTCAGATTCAAATCCCCAATATATAAAAGAAATAAAAGAACTGAAAGTAAAGTGTGTCTTTACAGCTTATTGCTGTCTGATATCAATGTTCGTCAAAGTCCAGTCCAAAGAGCTTAGTTTGTATCCCTGTCCGTCCAAGTGCAGTCAATGAGTCCTCAATCATATAAAACAAAAGAAAGCAAATCCTCCTGTCGCAGCGGTCTGGAACCCTCTGGCAACAACTTCGGTCATGTGCAAACTCATAAACATGAGAACAAACAATATTTCTTCCATAAAACGTCATCAACGTCACTCGTGGCTGTATCGTGAGTTGTTAGCATCAGGCTTAGCTGAGGTGTTTTCTTTTTTTTGATCCCAGCATGCCATGCTCACGTCTACTGGATTTACTACATATCACTTACATAATGCGCCCTCTAGCGGCTATTTTAGGCAACTACAGTCATCTTGAAACACAGTTCCCTCATAAATTCAGATATTAAAAGGAAACTTATTAACTATGAGGCCAAACAAACAAATAATAGTCAGTTAACCCAAAGCTGTACTTTCATAGGGGTTACATGTAGGTGATTTTAATATACATGTGGATGTTAACAATGACAGCCTTAGTAACGCATTTATATCATTAATAGACTCAATTGGCTTCTGTAAATAAACCAACTCATTGGTTTATCACACTCTTGACCTTGTTTTATCATATGGCATTGATATTGAACATTTAATAGTCTTCCCACATAATCCTTTCCTATCTGACCATTATTTAATAACTTTTGAATTTCTATTATTATATTATAAGCCATAAAGCAAAACTTCCTACAGCAGATGTCTATCTGACAGTGCTGTAGCTAAATTTAAGGAGGAGATTCCTTAAGTGTTTAATTCAATGCCATGTCTGAATATAACAGAGTCCTATAACAACTTTAGTCCCTCCGAAATTGATAATCTTGTTGATATTGCTGCAGGCTCACTACGATCAACATTAGACTCTATCGCTCCTATAAAAAGGAAATTATTAAAACATAGGAAACTAGCACCGTGGTACAACCACCAAACCCGCCAGTTAAAACAAATAGCTTGGAAATCTGAAAGGAAATGGCTTCTAAATTATCAGAATATCGCTCAATTTGGCAAGATAATCTTAAAACCTATAGAAAGGCCCTCCGTAATGCCAGAGGAGCCTATTACTCAGCACTAATAGAAGAAAATAAGAATAACCCTAGGTTCCTCTTCAGCACTGTAGCCAGGCTGACAGAGAGTCACAGCTCTATTGAGCCACATATCCCCATAAACTTAAGTAGCAATAACTTCATGAGCTTCTTCTATAATAAAATTATTACTATTAGAGAGAAAATTAGTCATCAAATGCCCTCGACAGGTATCACTGGCTCTCCAAGTTCAGGAACTTTAGCTAATGTAAAGTCAAATATATATTTTGAATGTTTTTCTGATATCAATCTTCATCAGTTAACACCAATAATTTCTTCAACGAAGCCATCAACCTGTCTATTAGACCTGATCCCAACTTAGCTGCTTAAAGAAATCGTACCCTTAATTGGCACTTTTTTACTAGATATGATTAATCTTTCTTTATTATCAGGTTGTAATTAAACCACTTCTGACAATGGACTTGTCTCTGTACTTGTATTATTAGATCTTAGTGCTGCATTTGACACCATTGACCATAATATTCTTTTACATAGACTTGAGCATCAAATTGGCATTAAAGGAACCGCACAGTTATATCTATCAATCAAGCCCGATGAAATTAATCAATTATCTAAATTACAAACATGTCTTAAGGACATAAAATCCTGGATGACCTGCAATTTTCTGATGTTAAAAGAAATTCTTGTACTTGGCCCCAAACACCTCCGAGACTCACTGTCTAAAGATATAGTTACTCTAGATGACATGACCTTGGCCTCTAGCACCACTGTCAGGAATCTTGGAGTTATCTTTGATCAGGATTTGTCATTTAACTCCCACATAAAGGAAACCTCTAGGACCGCCTTCTTTCATTTACGTAATATTAAAAAAATTAGACACATACTATCACAGACGGATGCAGAAAAACTAATCCATGCATTTGTTACGTCAAGGCTGGATTACTGCAACTCTTTATTATCAGGTTGCCCCAATAAGTCCATTAAAACGCTCCAATTAATTCAGAACGCTGCAGCACGAGTACTGACAGGAACTAGAAAAAGAGATCACATCTGTCCTGTACTAGCTTCTCTGCACTGGCTCCCTGTAAAATGTAGAATAGAATTTTAAATCCTCCTCCTCACCTCAACAATTATTATTATTACTATTATTATTACTACAGTTACTATTATTACTATAATCACTGCTCATTGTCCCCCATCATTGTTGTCGTCATCATCTTCTTCATGTTCATCATCAGTCACTACATTTAGTGTAGTTGTTGCTACTGTTGTTGCTGTGCACCTGTCTGTCTGTCTGTCTGTCTGTCTGTCTCTCTCTCTGTCTTTGTCTCTTGCTCTGTCTCTCTGTCTGTCTCCCTCTCTTCTCCCGAAGGGTCTGTCTGAGGTTTCTGACTCTCCAAGTTTTTCCTTGCCACTGTCTCCAAGGTCTTACTCATGTACGTGGTACTGTTGGGTCTCGGTGAATAATGCTATGAATTGGCGCTATACAAATAAAATTGAATTGAATTGAATTGAACTGACTGCTATAGATACAGGGCAGTGGTCAGTGCTATAGATATAAGGCTGAGATCTGTACTATTTAATACATATTTCTAATGAAAGCTCACCATATCTCTTGAACACAGTGTTCAGATTTTAGGTGATATCTTCAGATGTGAATCACTTCTTACTGGGACTCTTTCAGAAACTGTATGTTCTTCAAGAAATGTGAATATTCTAGTTAGTAATATTATTTGTTCCTATTTTGTAAATATTTCTGTATGATTGAACGCTTTGTGATATTGTATCAGTTCAGTATTGATTTTATGATGTTCTTCATACTATGACAGCAGATTTTAATTTTTAAATTGCAATATATTGATGTGTGATATTTACATAAAATAAATACAAATAAATGTAATTCTTAGTTGTGTGTGCAGTACATATATATATTAATTTGTGGTTATTTGCAGTAGTAGTGACAGTATTTACAGTGTGTGACAGTTTGTGGACTTCAGTCTGTTTATCAAACTCACTTCATGTTTGCAGGTCTTAACTTCAAGTTATCAAAGAGCTTCGATGGAAGAAAGAAACTCAGGAACTGAAGAATAAAAATGTCTTTAAATAAACATTCAGAGATTCTTCTGTATTTTGTGTTCATTTTTAGGGCTCAGCTGGAAGAAAGGGAGAAAACTTAAACACCCTTTCAGACATTTATGATACTGAAACGTGTAGCCACAAAGATAATTAAATGAATGCCAAAGAAACCAGAAAATATTCACCTGTCAATCGGCTAACGGTTAATCAATGAACAGTTGCTGCCAATTAATTTTCTGTCAATCAACCAATCGATTAACTATTTCAGTTCTAATAGTTCCGGTTGGTTCCAGGGTAAATACTTAAACTATAGGTATCAAACTACAGGTGCTCTTTGGATCCGAGGATAGAGGAGGTCAGACCTTCTAATAGTTTAGAACCAGAACACACCAACGCACTCTGAAGGGAAGAAGAGCTGATCAGAGCAGCACTGGATTACAGGTGCAATCAATAAAGTGGACAACCAGGCTGAGGTATCAATAACTATAAATACATCAATCTGGGTGGGGAAGGGAGCAGCCCCTCCCTCATTACCACCACTGAGGTGCCCTTGAGCAAGGCCCTGAAGCCCAACTGCTTCCTTTCAGTGAGCCTCCCTCAATCAATCAATATATATTCATACTGCGAGTCAGCAGCATCGTTTCTGATCAGTTTTATTTATTGGAAAGAAAACAAACAAACAAACATAAATAAGCAGAAAGACACAAACAGAATGTTTATCCCGACTCCTCTGATGGACCAGAGTCCTGAAACAAGTTCTGGATCCAGAGTGTATCATGGTGGTTCCCAACCTGACTGTAGTTCATATTGTATTGATCAATAACAGTAACTGATCAACAGTGAACACAATAACTGCAGGAAGTTTGTGGAAAACCAGAGATTAATATCAATAATAATAATAATTATAATAATAAACGTATTACAATATGTAGTTTTCTTCAGGAAATAGATGAAATGCTGTGTTTGTGTTTGTTATTATTTATATTATGGCTGAAATCGAGACGTTTTGTCGAACGATGAACAGAAACACAATCAGAAACAATACAATCCGTCTCCATGGCAACTAAATAATAATTAGCGTCTCTGCAGGGAAACAAACTGGAATCGTTCACGTCGGTTATCGATAGAAATACGATGAGTCATTATTTGAACTCCAGCTTTACTTCCTGTTGAAGCCGAACGCCGCGGCGGCTTCTTTCTGTACATTTTATACATCTTTACATTTTCCCAGCAGCCCCGGTGGTTGGGCGTCCTACGCGGTGCCGCCGTCGTCGCTGCCGCCTCCTCTGCCTGGCCCTCCTCGGGTCCTCAGGTCGTGCATGAGAGCATGATGGGAAACCAGGAACAATTGATCCAAATATTATTGATAAACGACCACAAAGCTGCAAACAGCGTTTTAATGAAGGAGCAAAAATTACTCCTCAGAGTTTTTATCTCTTGCCAATCAATCAATAATCAATAATCAATCTGTTTCTGGAGAACTGAAACCGATAAAAACCAAAGTCAGGAAGGCATCGGAGCGCCTGCTGTGATTGGTCGAAACACCAACTTACACTCCGAATAAAGCTCCTCCTAAATGAGCTGCGTGGTCAAAGAACTTCCATCCCAACACCACGCCGGCTGTATCCATGGCAACGATGGCCTTCAGCGCCTGGAGACAGACAGACAGACAGACAGACAGTCAGACAAACAGAGAGAGAGAGAGACAGACAGACAGACAGAGACAGACAGTCACACAAAGAGAGACAGACAGTCAGACAGAGAGAGAGAGAGACAGTCAGAGACAGACAGAGAGAGAGATAGACAGACAGAGAGAGAGAGACAGACAGACAAACAGACAGAGAGAGAGAGAGAGACAGACAGACAGACAGACAGACAGAGACAGACAGTCACACAAAGAGAGACAGACAGTCAGGCAGAGAGAGAGAGAGAGAGAGAGACAGTCAGAGACAGACAGAGAGAGAGACAGACAGACAGAGAGAGACAGTCAGAGACAGACAGAGAGAGACAGGATGAGCTCATGATGTCAGACAGGTGAACCAGGTGCAGTGTGACTCACGTTGGCAGCAGTGAAGGTGAACATTGGGAGGAAGATGATGGCCAGTTTGGCTTCTGGCATTTTGGTGCAGACGGCAGCTAGAACGGTCATTATAGCTCCAGACTGGAACCAGAGAGAATAAACTCATTATTGATCATATTGATCAGCATACACTGTATCTTTATGGATGATATTGATCAGTATACACTGTATCTTTATAGATGACATTGATCAGTATACACTGTATCGTTATGGATGATATTGATCAGTATACACTGTATCTTTATGGATGATATCAGTATACACTGTATCTGTATGGATGATATTGATCAGTATACACTGTATCTTTATGGATGATATTGATCCTGTATTGACAGTCAGACTGTGGACATATGACGGCCTTTAGCTCGTGTTTCTAGAGTTACGTGTTGTTACGAACACTTTGGGAATTGTTAAAATGTGATATTTCTTAAAGGGAGTTTGGTGCAGGGAGCTTTTAGTTGGATTCAAACTGCTGATATGGATCATTGTTAACGTTTAGTCTCCACTACAGAAACACTAGCTGACTGCTGAAGGCTGATCAGGTTGATTGATGCTTTAATAATGAGAGTATTGATTACTGATGCTGGTGTTGTTACTTACGGCTCCCAGAGACGGACCGAACCTCCCTGTGGCCATCTTACAAATATAACTGACAAACGTAGATACGACACCTGAACACACAGAACAAACAAATCAGAGTAAACAACAACAACAACAACAGTGTGTGCAACCAATCACAAGCTGAACCTGCAGTGTGTCGTGCTGGCGTACCTGCAGACAGGTAGACGGCCATGAACTGCTCTCTGCCCAGCATAGAGACGGCGCTGGTGGAGAAGCTCCAGAGGACGTACATGTTGGCAGCCAAGTGGAAGAAAGAGAAGTGGCTGAATGTTGAGAGGAGCATCGGAGTGTGTGAGTCAGTGCAGATGTCTACATACTTTTGGCCAAAGTCCCAAACTACAGCCTGAGACAGAGCTGCTCTCTTTACATTCAGTCAGTGTGTTTTGGCCTTTTTGGAGCCTAAATCTTTTCTGACTGCAGAGAGTTGAGTTTTTGTGTTTGAAATGAAAGTAAAGTAGTGATCAGTGCTGCTGTCTAGGACCTTCTAACTGACTGAATAATACTCATTACTTTGTACTGCACTGGTTGGACTGGACAGCAGTCAGTATGAGAGCAGCCTGTAGGCGGCAGTGTCTCTAACATTTGTCCTCCAGCAGGAATCAAACCCACATCACATGTTTCACTGTCAGCAGCTCATCCTCCTGATCGACCTCTCACTGTGAACATGGTAAGAACAGATGTGTGAGTGATCAGCGCCCCCCCAGTGGTCAGATGGAGGAACTGCAGCACTTGGTTCATATCTCACTGAAATCCTCGACGTCTCCAAATGATTGAAAACACAAGTCCAGGAGTTCAGGTTCCATTTTAATGGACAGTTTAACAACTGGCTGCCTCTGTGGACTTTGTGCTCCTCATCAAGGTTCCGCTTTATTGTCTTTATTATCCTTTGGATCAGCAATCTCACTCATTCTCTAGATTGGAGCAGTGATGTTCTGGGTGGTTTTACTCAGCTGCTGCAGAGTCCTCTGGTCCTGGACTGTCCACATTTAATTCCAGTTCTGACCCTCTGTATCTGTCTTCAGACACTTCTCACTTCCCCCAGACCCACCAATCATTTCTGATGGGCTCCCCAGACTTCATCCATCCACCAGAGGCCCTCAGACTGTCCCACTGGTTCCCAATTACCCCCCACAGTATGTATAGGAGCTCATCTCCACCTGCTCCTGGACAGACTGTCCACTGCTGACCCTGATTCCTGTTAACCTGGTGGATCCTCAGCTGCCTCCCTCCCCAGTAGGCTTCTGTACCCTCATTCCACCAATGAGTAAGTGGTGTAGACAGGGCTGTTTGTCTTCCTGTTCCTGAACTCAACAATCAGCTGTTTGCTTGATGACATTGAGCAGTCGGTTGTTCTCTGTGCACCTGCAACAAGGTTCAACTCCTCCAGAGTCTGTGAGTCTGAACTTGGTCTGCTTTGTATTAAGATAGGCCTCATAAGACTGTTTGTCCTGGTGCATGCTCAGAAGCTTACCCGCTGGCCTAACAATGTAAACTGACACAAATCTCCAGTGTACTGTCTAATGTGTAGTTGTTAACATGTTTCTAAATCCAACGTGTTGGACTACAGTGACTCCGTTACCATGGTAACCAACACTCACTAAAGCTGCTTGCTGGAAGTCCAATAACAACAAATGAAGATGAAATCAACTTCCAGCTACTTCAGGTCAACATTTATCTTCCTATGCTTCCATTAAACAGCGACTGTATCTGCTTTCACTGGCAGTTACAGATATGGTTAATGTTTATCACTCACACTCCTCTCTGCTGTTTCTAGGTCAAAGTCTAGTTTCACTTCCGCTCTGGATGTTTCCTGATTAAAGTTTACTTTCACTTGCGAGCGTGGCAGTTGGTTTTCTCCGTCTCAACCTCCAGCTGAAGGTAATGGAACAAGTTTTTAATGTTTTCCTTGTTAACACAAGCTGTCGTTAGTTTATTTCTCTGCTGGACACTGTACTTTTACTGAACTCAATCACTTGTTCCAGCACTGCTATCTTTGAATGGATCAGACTGTAACAATAAAGCAGTTTGAGCTGCTCTGCTCACTGATTCTATCTCTGATTGTTTACAGTGCAAACAGAATAACTGTGCAATACTTCATAATTTATACTTCACTACAGCTTCTTACTTTATCACATTATTTGAACATTACAGATCAAAGTCTCCAGCAGTGTCTAAAGTACTTCAAATCACCTATTTGTACTTTGAGTCAACCTGTGAACACAGTATTGTCTCAGTGTGCTACTAATAGTTGGAGTACTTGTTGTAGTACTACTTCCCTGATTGGATGTTATTGATGAGCTCTGGTACACAGGCCTGCTGCACTGCACTGTTCACCTCCTGAGTTTAACAATAAAGTTTGATTCAAAAAAGACTGCAGCCTCATCACGCTGCATTCAAGGCCCGTGGGAAGTTGGAAAGTCCCTCGTGCTGCGTTCATGAGACAAAGTGTGAACCAGACTGAGTTTTTGACTTCTTCATAATTTCATAATAATTCCTGTAAAGTTTCCTGGAGAACAAAATGTAATTTTGGTCTCATTACAGATGAAATAGAGACACTCTTGGTTGACTGCCATCTTCCTCCACTTGTCTTTAGAAATCATGTGGCACCATCTGCTGGTGCCAAAGTGAACTGCAGGATGATTCCATTAGAAATGAGAAAAACGTTATTGTCACATTAGTGGTTGACGTGGCTCACACAGGTTCACATAGAATAAAAGTAGCAACATGAATGACTTCATATACTGCTGGATAACTTCATCTATAATAATACATAATCGTTGATTATTGATTCTATATTGGATTCATGAGCTCCATCTGCACAGTAACTCCAATATAAAGTAGCATACAGTCGAAATAGGCATTGTACTAAAGTACAGTAGTTGAGTAATGAACTTAGTTACTTTCCTCCACTGGCTGCAGCTTCATGTCGCCATCTAGCGGACTGCTAGTAGAAGTCCAGCAGCTGATGGCAGCTTCCTCTGCCTCACACTGCTGTCTGACTGCATTCAACTGACACTGATATGAAAGAGAAAATAAGAGCCAATCACTGGAGGAGCAGCTGATCTTCTTTCAGGAGAAATGATGGAAAGGATGATTTCAGTTGATGTGCACATGATGATTTGTGTTTCCTCTCCAGATCAAAGTGTGTGTGAGCTGATGTGGATGTGAGTTCAGCAGCATGAGTCAGTGTGAGGACAGAGAGGAGGGAGTCCCTTCCTCTAAAAGGACTCTGTGGGGACCTGAACCTGGACCTGGAGCTAAACCTGGACCTGAACCCAGCTGTGTGTCCTTCAAGAGCGACCGGTCAAAAGATGATTTTATTGTTTTTAAACAAAAATGTTCGTCTGACAAAAGGTACGTTTTTAGAATTTAAGTTTTTAGACACAAACTCTGATCAGAGTTTGTGTCAGAGGTGGAGGACTTGAGACTTCCTGAATAACATTGATAAAAGACTCGACTTGACTTTGACTTGGTATTCCTGACTTGAGATGTGACTTAAAGTTGAGACAGATGGCTTGAAAGGACATTTTTTATTGAATACTTGCATTTTTCTACATATTGACAGAACAGAACAGAAGTTCTGTTTTGGTTCTGAAAGGGTTAGGGGGTTAGTTAGTTAGTTTTCCCAATATCATGCAGCTCTACTTAGAATACAGGACAACAATGTTGCTGCTGATGGATCCGAAAGTTCACTGGTCACCAACAGGAAAATCTGATCAGAAATCAGGAAATTTAGTCCGAGTTTGGTCGAATATTTTAAGGAAAACTGAAGCGATGATACAGACTGAAATTATCCTTTTCTGGTTAATAGCTGCTAGTTTCTCTTGCAGCTTCTGTGTCTGAAGATAAACAATCAGTTCACATCCATGGTGGTCTTCTTCTCTGTCTAACAGGATCTATAGGAGACCAGACTCTACTGGACCTGGACCTGGACCTGAACCCAGCTATGTGTCCTTCAAGAGCGACCTGTCAAAAGGGATCATCACTGACATTAAAAGAAGACATTCATGTGACATAAAGTAAGATGTTGTGATGCTTTAATGATTCCTTTTTATATTGGGGCTGAAACGATTCCTCCAGGAACTGGATGACTAAAGTTCTTTGCATCAAGGCTTCATGTAACCCATATAAGTACATACAGCCATACAGCACACTGTGTGTTGCACAGATTATCACTGTCACACAACGCACTTTGGAGAGAGAAAATAACGAGGGGGGAAGAGAAGAGACAGAAAGTGTCCAAAGTTTGTGACCATTTCAATCAGAAAACAAAATGCAAACTCTGTACAGTGTCTGTTGGAAACTAGCCGAGCACAAGAGCACATTTTAAAATGTGTACCACTGTCCAATAGTACCCTCGGTCCGGGTCAGCAGTTCTCCTCCCCAACTAGAAACAACCCAGCTGAGCTCTGCCTCCCTCTCCTGAGTCATCTGATGGTTTGCCAGAATGTCTTTGAGGCCAACTAAAAGTTCTTCAGCGTGGCATCACCAAACTTTTTCCACCTACAAAGTTGTCCTCATGTGATCCAAGAAGCAGCTGACCTTCTGGTCTCAGAATACCTGTTTGCTGCTTCAGGAGTCCAGCAGGCACAGATGACCTCCTTGGCACAGCTGCTAACTGCTGCCGTTCAGACACTGATTGACAGATGTGTTGTTGATGACATTTCTAATGGGGCCAGAGGAATTCTGGTCCAGTGCAGTTTTGGCTATACTAAATTAATGCCAAAACTGCTTTAGTCCTGGTTTGGTTTAATTGTCTTTGTTGTTTTTTTTTAACCCTGGTTTGGGGCAATATTAAGTAGTGCTTTTAGATTTGATTTGGTCCCAGAAGAAGAATATCTGTCTCTGTTTCACAGCAACGTACTAATTTCCTTCCAATTACCACTGGGCAGATAGCACCCGATCAGACTGTGTGAGACTGTCCACAGTATTATATTGGGTCAACAAGTGCAGCAGGTCAATCATCTGCATCAGTGTTCTTCACTATAATTTACCTCAAAGGACCTTTAGTTTGTGTTTGTCTCTGTGTGGACAGACATAATGTGAGCTCATTCTTCATGATTCCTCCACAGGGTGGACCAGGAGAGCTCAGAGGTTCCCAGTGGTCAGTCTGCCCAGCAGCATCAAACACACCTGGACTCCATATTTATGGTCTGTACATGGACAACAACTACTTTAACATCTATTGTGTTCACAATAATCTCCATGCTGCACTTTTTAGATCAGAGGATTGTCTGTCCAACATGGATCTGATGTTTGCTTCCATGATTTGACTTTGATTGAGTCATTCATATAATATTCTGTTCCAGCTGCTGGAGGACAACATTGTCACTTTTGTGAAGACCGAGCTGAAAAAGATCCAGAGGGTTCTGAGTCCAGATTACCCAGAATACTTAGAGAGTCAGAGGGAGGATGAGGAGGTGTTGGACGGTGAGGATGAAGAGCAGAGGAAGAGCAGCAGAGAGGCATTTCTGAAGATCACAGTGCACTTCCTGAGGAGAATGAAGCAGGAGGAGCTGGCTGACTGTCTGCAGAGCAGTAAGAGGATTTCTCTAAAGATTTAACTCGCTGGATAAATGAGATATTTACTGATGTCTCAACAGATGGTGAAGAATATGTTTGTATATCCACTAATGTCACTTAATGATCTTATTTGTTGTGTGTTCATTCAGGAAGTTCTTCTGGAGTTTGTCAGCGTGAACTTAAATCCAACCTAAAGAAGAAGTTTCAGTGTGTGTTTGAGGGGATTGCTAAAGCAGGAAACCCAACCCTTCTGAACCAGATCTACACAGAGCTCTACATCACAGAGGGAGGGACTGCAGAGGTCAATGATGAACATGAGATCAGACAGATTGAAACAGCATCCAGGAAACCACACAGACCAGAAACAACAATCAGACAAGAAGATATATTTAAACCCTCACCTGGAAGAGATGAACCAATCAGAACAGTGATGACAAATGGAGTGGCTGGCATTGGGAAAACAGTCTTAACACAGAAGTTCACTCTGGACTGGGCTGAAGACAAAGCCAACCAGGACATACAGTTCACATTTCCATTCACTTTCAGAGAGCTGAATGTGCTGAAAGAGAAAAAGTACAGCTTGGTGGAACTTGTTCATCACTTCTTTACTGAAACCAAAGAAGCAAGTATCTGCAGGTTTGAAGAATTCCAGGTTGTGTTCATCTTTGATGGTCTGGATGAGTGTCGACTTCCTCTGGACTTCCACAACACTAAGATCCTGACTGATCCTACAAAGTCCACCTCAGTGGATGTGCTGCTGACAAACCTCATCAGGGGGAACCTGCTTCCCTCTGCTCGCCTGTGGATAACCACAAGACCTGCAGCAGCCAATCAGATTCCTCCTGGGTGTGTTGACATGGTGACAGAGGTCAGAGGGTTCACTGACCCACAGAAGGAGGAGTACTTTAGGAAGAGATTCAGAGATCAGGAGCAGGTCAGCAGACTTATCTCCCACATTGAGACCTCACGAAGCGTCTACATCATGTGCCACATCCCAGTCTTCTGCTGGATCACTGCTACAGTTCTGGAGGATGTGTTGAAGACTAGAGAGAAAGGAGAGCTGCCCAAGACCCTGACTGAGATGTACATCCACTTCCTGGTGGTTCAGTCCAAACGGAAGAACATCAAGTATGATGAAGGAGCTGAGACAGAGACACACTGGATTCCAGAGAACAGAGAGATGATTGAGTCTCTGGGGAAACTGGCTTTTGAGCAGCTGCAGAAAGGCAACCTGATCTTCTATGAATCAGACCTGACAGAGTGTGGCATCGATATCAGAGCAGCCTCAGTGTACTCAGGAGTGTTCACACAGATCTTTAAAGAGGAGAGAGGACTGTACCAGGACATGGTCTTCTGCTACATCCATCTGAGTGTTCAGGAGTTTCTGGCTGCTCTTCATGTCCATCTGACATTCATCAGCTCTGGAGTCAATCTGCTGGCAGAAGAACAATCAACCTCCCAGAAGTCTGAAACAAGAAAAGATGAATCAGCAGAGACACAGTTCTACCAGAGTGCTGTGGACAAGGCCTTACAGAGTCCAAATGGACACCTGGACTTGTTCCTCCGATTCCTCCTGGGACTTTCACTGCAGACCAATCAGACTCTCCTACAAGGCCTGCTGACACAGACAGGAAGTAGCTCAGAAACCAATCAGGTAGCGGTCGAGTACATCAAGAAGAAGATCGAAGAGACTCCCTCTGCAGAGAGAACCATCAATCTGTTCCACTGTCTGAATGAACTAAATGATTGCTCTTTGGTGGAGGAGATCCAACAGTCCCTGAGTTCAGAAAGTCTCTCCACCGATGAACTGTCTCCTGCTCAGTGGTCAGCTCTGGCCTTCATCTTACTGTCATCAGAAAAAGATCTGGACGTGTTTGACCTGAAGAAATACTCTGCTTCAGAGGAGGCTCTTCTGAGGCTGCTGCCAGTGGTCAAAGCCTCCAACAAAGCTCTGTAAGTGGGATTTATTCATCAATAAATACAATGATATCTTTCAACAGGAGAAAAACATAAATCAGTTTTTATTTGTTTCCTTACTGTTGTCTCTACAGACTGAGTGGCTGTGACCTCTCAGAGAGAAGCTGTGAAGCGCTGTCCTCAGTTCTCAGCTCCCAGTCCTCTAGTCTGAGAGAGCTGGACCTGAGTAACAACAACCTGCAGGATTCAGGAGTCCAGCTTCTGGCTGCTGGACTGGAGAGTCCACATTGTAAACTGGAAACTCTCAGGTCAGGATCAAATTTCACAGTACAGAAAATCTAAGAATTTTCTGATGTATTTTCACTGATTGTACAGCACGAAATATAAACTCTGGCTGAAATCAAGAACCTTATTGTTGTTTTGAAACCATGTGACTTACTATCATTGGATCTTTACAACTGTTCAGATTAGTTGTCACATCCCCAACATGTTCAGAGTAGAACAGAAAGTATTGTGCCCTCCATGAACGTTGGTGTTTAGTTTGGCAGATATGGGAACAGTTCTCCAAATGAGAGTCAAAAGCTTTCTGTTTCAGGCTGTTTATTTGTTGCCTGCCACATGAAGGAACTTTAAAACTTAGAATAAACACATTAAATCAGTTATAAAAGCAGAGTCAACCGTCTAGAAAGTGTAACAGAATGTTTAAATAACACTTAACATATGTAGCATAACAGCTACAACCATGTGGCAACATTATTAGTATTTGTACTGTTAGCTCAATGCTAACATATATTATGAATCTCATTATTTCCTCTCCAGACTGAGTGGCTGTAACCTCTCAGAGAGAAGCTGTGAAGCGCTGTCCTCAGTTCTCAGCTCCCAGTCCTCTAGTCTGAGAGAGCTGGACCTGAGTAACAACAACCTGCAGGATTCAGGACTGAAGCTTCTGTCTGCTGGACTGAAGAGTCCACATTGTAAACTGGACACTCTCAGGTCAGGATTCATGAACCCATTCAACTGATCATTTAAAGTGTGATTTACATTAGTGGATAAACAGCTAACCTGTGTAGGATTGTGTCTGCTAATACGATTTGTCAAAGGACCTTTAACTAAACTTCAGCAGGAGTTTCTAGACTCAGAGAACTACTTTCCATGAGGATTTGTATCATTTGTTGTTGAATTATAGAACAGCACAGAGGATTTTAAAGATTTATTCTACATTTGTATCTGGACCAAAATGTACCTGAACAAAGACCAAAACCACAGAGCCAAGTATTGACAGGGGGGTTCCTCAAGAACTGGTTTCAGGATAAAGAGCAGACTGGTTTCCTCTGTCTGGTGGCGACTTTGATAATCCTCTGTGAAGTCACATTTTTCTTTTGTGAGTTCACACAGCGCTTTGCTCAAAGTCTTTACTGTCCCTTTTTGACCAAAGCTTCACTCTTCATAAACACATTGTAATGTTTTTAGCATGCTAGCAGCATGGTTCTATGGATGGTAATGTGGGTCTGTCAGTCCGTCCTCCACTTTGGTCCAGACTGAAATATCTCAACAGCTATTGGATGGATTGTGATGAAATGTGGTTCAGACCTGCCAGATATAATTCACCAGGACCAGACTGGATTTATAAAACAAAGACAGACACAGGACAATAATCGGCGCACATTACATGTAATGCAAAACATAATCAAAAAAAGATTAGAAGCAATAATAGTGGGACTGGATGCAGAAAAAGGCATTTGGTGGAATTTCCTGTATATGGTGCTGGAGCGATTTTGTTTCCATGAAATTTTGTCAAAACTATTCAATCTCTCTTTAATAAACCCACAGCTAGGATCAAGATCAATGGAAATCTCTCTCAAACTCCTTCATACATGATCAAAATCTGTTCTTCCAAGGTTATTGTATTTATTCCAAACTCTGCCAGTAGAAGTAAAAGACAAAGACTTCACAAAATGGGACAGATTCATTTCTCGATACATTTGGCAAGGAAAAAGACCACAGATAAGATATAGAACTCTACAGCTTCCCAGAGTTAAAGGGGGACTAGCCCTGCCCTGTTTTAAGAGCTATTATCAGGTGGCGCAACTAAAAACTATGTGGAACTTGTGTAATCCCTGACTACAGTGCGAGATGGAAAGATATTGAATTCAATTGAATTCAAATCAGTTTTATTTGTATAGCGCCAATTCATAACAGAAGTTATCTCAGGACACTCTTCAAATAGAGCAGGTCTAGACCGAACTCTTTAACATTAATTACAGAGACCCAACAGTACCACCATGAGCAAGCACTTGGCGACAAGGGCAAGGAAAACTGCCTGTTAAAAGGCAGAAACCTAGGACAGATCCTCCGGCTCTAGGTGGGTGGTCGTCTGTCTCGACCAGTTGGGGTGAGAGAGAGAGAGAGAGAGAGAGAGAGAGAGAGAGAGAGAGCGACAGACAGACAGACAGGTGCACAGCAACAACAGTATTGGCAATGGCAGTCAAGCAGGACCATGGCAGGAGGCTCCACCAGGATCCATGAGAACCTGCGAGACGAGAAAGCACAAGAACTCCGGGGGAAGAAGTGGAGTTAGTAACATGCATTAAAGGGACATGAATGAGTGCAGAAAGAGAGGAAGAGAGAGTAGCTCAGTGCACCATGGGAAATCCCCCGATAGTCTAGGCCTATAGCAGCATAACTAAGGGATGGTTCAGGACTCACCTGATCCAGCCCTAACTATAAGCTTTATCAAAGAGGAATGTCTTAAGCCTACTCTTGAATGTGGTGAGGGTGTCTGCCTCTCGAACCACAACTGGAAGCTGGTTCCACAGGAGAGGAGCTTGGTAACTGAAGGCTCTGGCTCCTGTTCTACTTTTAGAGACTATAGGAACCACAAGTAGCCCAGCATTCAGAGAACGTAGTGTTCTAGTGGGGTAATAGGGTACTATGAGCTCTTTAAGATATGAAGGGGCCTGACCATGAAGAGCTTTATAGGTGAGGAGGAGTATTTTAAATTCAATTCTACATTTTATAGGGAGCCAATGCAGAGTAGCTAGTACAGGAGAGATGTGATCTCTTTTTCTAGTTCCTGTCAGTACTCGTGCTGCAGCGTTCTGAATTAATTGGATGCGTTTTAATGGACTTATTGGGGCAACCTGATAATAAAGAGTTGCAGTAATCCAGCCTTGAAGTAACAAATGCATGGATTAGTTTTTCTGCATCTGTCTGTGATAGGATGTGTCTAATTTTTCTAATATTACGTAAATGAAAGAAGGCAGTCCTAGAGGTCTGCTTTATGTGGGAGTTAAATGACAAATCCTGATCAAAGATAACTCCCAAGATTCCTGACAGTGGTGCTAGAGGCCAAGTTAATGCCATCTAGAGTGACTATATCTTTAGACAATGAGTCTCTAAGGTTTTTGGGGCCAAGAACAAGAATTTCGTTTTTTTCTGAGTTTAACATCAGAAAATTGCAGGTCATCCAGGATTTTATGTCCTTAAGACATGTTTGTAATTTAGATAATTGATTAATTTCATTGGGTTTGATTGATAGATATAACTGCGTATCATCTGCATAACAGTGAAAGTTAATGGAGTGATTCCTAATAATGTTGCCTAAAGGGAGCATATATAAAGTAAATAGTATTGGTCCAAGTACAGAACCTTGTGGAACTCCATGACTAACTTTAGTATTTATGGAGGATTCATCGTTAACATGTACAAACTGAGAACGATCTGATAAGTATGACTTAAACCAGGTTAGGGCAGTTCCTTTAATGCCAATTTGATGCTCAAGTCTCTGTAAAAGAATATCATGGTCAATGGTGTCAAATGCAGCACTAAGATCTAATAATACAAGTACAGAGACAAGTCCATTGTCAGAAGCAGTCAGAAGGTCATTATTAACTTTAACCAGAGCTGTCTCTGTGCTATGATGAACTCTAAATCCTGACTGAAAATCCTCAAATAAACTATTGTTATGTAGAAAGTCACACAACTCTTTGGCGACTACTTTCTCCAGAATCTTAGAGAGGAACGGGAGGTTAGAAATCGGTCTATAGTTGGCTAAAACCCCTTATTTTCTTCTATTAGTGCTGAGTAATAGGCTCCTCTGGCATTACGGAGGGCCTTTCTATAAATCTTAAGATCATCTTGCCAATTTGAGCGATATTCTGATAATTTGGAAGAGCGCCATTTCCTTTCAGATTTCCTAGCTATTTGCTTTAACTGGCGGGTTTGGTGGTTATACCAAGGTGCTAGTCTCCTATGTTTTAATAATTTCCTTTTTATAGGAGCGATAGAGTCTAATGTTGATCGTAGTGAGCCTGTAGCACTATCGACAAGATTATCAATTTCAGAGGGACTAAAGTTGTTATAGGACTCTGTTAAATTCAGACATGGCATTGAATTAAACACTGAAGGAATCTCCTCCTTAAATTTAGCTACAGCACTGTCAGATAGACATCTGCTGTAGGAAGTTTTGCCTAATGGCTTATAATCTAATAGTATGAATTCAAAAGTTACTAAATAATGGTCAGATAGGAAAGGATTATGTGGGAAGACTATTAAATGTTCAATATCAATGCCATATGATAAAACAAGGTCAAGAGTGTGATTAAAACAATGAGTTGGTTTATTTACACTCTGACAGAAGCCAATTGAGTCTATTAATGATATAAATGCATTACTAAGGC
>NW_026136704.1:598436-618436 GCF_905237075.1 Dicentrarchus labrax
AAACAGCTTTACAACAACTTACATCATATAAAAAATTAACTGGACAAAGACCAAAACAAACACACAGACAAGCTTCTGATAATACACTAATCAGAATATATTATATTATAATTATAAGCAACAGGATACTTATTGGTGTAAGAGTAAAGAAGTGTAGTGATGTACTTACATAACTACCAACTAATGAAACCATCTAATAATAAAATAATAATAATGATGTTGTCTTCAGGCAAATGTCCATATGGAGAATTTAACCATATAACTCACCGTCACAGCCACAAGACACATCAGCACAATCTAACTCACATTAGTATGTTAAACTCTATTAATTGACTCAAAGTTAAAGGTCAAAAGATTTCTGACTGAAATTGAAGTTTTAAATTTCAGTTTTATTTTCAGACAAACTGTCTACGTTCAGTCTTTTTCTATCTGAAAGTAAGAACGATGTAAAAATGTCAGTAAGTACAGAATCCAACCTACAGTCAACCTGCAGTAAGTACAGTTACTGCGCTCTCCCTCGCTGTCTCTGAGCTTTGGCTGCAGTTTTGGGGTTATGGGTCAAATAATTGGTCATCATTTATAAACACATATTTAATAAGAACATAACCACCGTTCTACCTAAAACACATTTGGCTGGATGGTTAAAAACCTTTGAAGCCATTTTCCTCAGTTTCATTGTTAGTGTAGTTACTGCGGTTTGGCTTTGTAGGGCAGAATAAAGTTATTTATTTTGAACATATAACAAAGCTAGACATGCAGGTTTTGGAGGAATGGCAGTGTTAGACATAAAGTAAGTACATTTACTAAAGTGCAATACTTAAGTACAGTTTTGAGGTATTTTTATGTTACTTGATTTCAGATACTCGACTACCTTTCATTGGGTAATATACGGTTGCACTAAGAGCTCATCGCACTGCGACTGAAGTGTCATTGTCATTCTGGGAACAATCAACTATCTTTCTCCACAATAACTGACTCCACCTTTAAGAAAGTGAAAAAAGAACTTCTGCAGTTAAAGAGTGATGGACCAGCCAGACGCTGCTGGGACACTTTCCTTTGGACAGAGCCAGGCTAGCTGTTTCCCCACAATGCTGACTACATATAACTTATTTAAACAAACATGTTTAGAACTGAGGAACCATGATTCATGTTCTCATTTCAGTGAAACATCATTAACTGGATCATTAACTGACTGTAACCTGTCTTGGGTTACATAACTCTATCCTGCTGGGAGACTTTCCATCAGTAATCACATTGTCACACACAACTCTTTAGCATATCTCAGCTGTCATCATAACGTCTCTAAACAGCACTACGACCTTCTTATGCACCCATTTCATACTGATTCTCTTTTACATTCTTTTTTTCCTCTTTTTTTTATTCAAAACCCATCTGTTTTTTGCATGTTATTTATAGGCTGCTATACACAGTCAGATTTGTTTGAATTTGAATTTAAGGGAAAAAAAGGAGGAACTAAACTGGTAAAACTGGTAACTGGTTGGACAGCAGTATACTGTACACCTACCACTACATTTACAGTTCTTGTATATTATATTTCTCAAATAAAGTTGAATTGAATTGAATTGAATAAACCATGCTGCACCCTCAACAATGTCAAATTAGTCTTCTTCTTTTTCAAGGGTACTCTGAATACAACCTGCAAGTAAATTTAAATGGACAAATCATAATACATATTTTCCGGCTCACCTACAGATTTATTTATCCACCTTCATTGTTTTGGTGTAAGTTGCTGAGTTGTGTAGAGATGTCTGCCTTCTCTCCAGTAAATAGAACCAGACGGAGCTCTGCTTGTGGAGTTTAAAGCTCCAAATCAATACAACTGAAGAACTCAACATGTGTCTCTTTCCAGAAATCATGACCCTGTTACTAAAGATAATCCACAGACTTTGTTATGTTTGTCACATCGGCCAACTCTGACTGGGGGATCCCGAGGCGTTCCAAGGCCAGTGTGGAGATACAATCTCTCCACCTGGTCCTCGGTCTGCCCCGTGGCCTCCTCCCAGCTGGACGTACCAGGAACACCTCCCTCAGGAAGCGCCCTGGAGGCATCCTCACCAGATGAACCATCTCAGCTGGCTCCTTTCTACGCAAATGAGCAGCAGCTCCACTCTGAGTCCCTGGCGGATGACCGATTTTCTCACCTGAGACGCCGGTCACCCTCCTGAGGAAACCCATTTCAGCTGCTTGTACCCGCGATCTCATTCTTTCGGTCATGACCCATCGCTCATGACCATAGGTGAGGGTAGGAACAAAGATCGACAGGTAGATCGAGAGCTTTGCCTTTCGGCTCAACTCTCTTTTTGTGAAAACAGTGCGATAAAGCAACCGCAATACATCTGTACACAGCTTGAATGGTTCCCCGCTTCCCCCTGCTGAGGTGTCGGACAGTTTTCCAGAAGCGCCTGGGTGCCGTCTGAAACGCTTCTCCATGACTTCTCCGAATCAAGTCAAACCCCTATCCAGGAGTAAGGATCCAGAGTCTCGACTGTGCGTAGAAGTAAGCCCCACCAGATCTAATTCATAGCGCTCCACCTCCCGCACAAGTTCCAACTCCTTACCCCCCAACAAAGTGACATTCCACATCCCCAAAGCCAGCTTTTACTGCCCGGGTCTGGTCTGTCGAGACCCCCTGCCTTCACTGCCACCCATTTGGCATTGCTGGTAAAACTGGTAACTGGTTGGACAGCAGTATACTGTACACCTACCACTACATTCACAGGTCTAATATATTATATTTAGCCTAGAATGAGAGAGGTAATCCAACACAAATCTCTTTCAAAGCTGCAGTATCACAATAATGGGTTTCCTTCACTCGAACCTTAAAGTTTTCTTCTCTGCATCCACAGTATGAGTAACAGCACACAGGACATTCCTGACAATCAGCACATTTCTAAGGAAGAGCAAAGTTGTCGTGTGAAATGTGAGATTGTTGTGAGTGCCAAGCTCTGTAAAAGCCTTAAAATAACAAAATATCTTTATTTCTGTGTATGTATAAAACAAAACAAGTCTCAGACAACACAGAGCATATCTCACTGGCAGGAAGTCGGTAATAAAGTTGTGCCGTTCAAGAACGAACCGAATCTATTGAACGGCTCTTTAACACGAACGATGGGAACCGAGTCGCAGTTGAGAGCCGTCCTTTTTCTTTATTCGTTCTTTGTTCTTTTTTTAAATCGCTGTCATGCACACAGCATGCGCACACAAGCTCCTCTTTACCTACTCCACTGACACAGAGAGCATGCACAACAGGGGGAGGAGCGCAGCAGAGTACACGTGGGGTGTGTCAGGGACCGAGCTGGCAAGCATGAGGAGTCAAGGATACATTTTCACAAAAAAAATTTAAAATAATCAATTTACAAAATATACAAAATGTTCTGGGCCCATAAAAGAGGTCAACTAAACAGAACTTAACTCAGGCTACATTAACTGAACGAACTGAAGCTACTAAGCCAACCAACCAAACCAACCTAACTAAACTGAGACATTGGGGAAACTTAAATAGTGGCTGATCAGGCCACTCTGACACACAGGGGGAATAGACTAAAACACAACATTTAAACAAACCATAATACCCTCCAATAATATCCAGATAATGCAGCCAGATATTAACCAATGAAAATACTGAAATACTAAACATCAAAAAGAATAATAATCAGAAATAACTCAACTCAAACAAGGAGAAATCACGCCTCTCCCCATGATTCCCGCCAACATGGTGTAGCCCAATTATCGGCCCCACCCTTTTTAAGCGTCTCTGATTCTGCCAGCACTTCCTTTGTCAGCCACGCAACATCTTAAGCTGCAGCACCCAGGAACTGGTAACTCAAAGAAAGCTAAATCAATGCAATGAAAACCTGAATGAACCTAATACTACCCAAAATTGACAAAAGACGTTAACTAATTGTGTGAACCCCAAAAGGATAACGGCTGTCAGACATTGATAATAAAACTGTATTATGAATCCAAAATCTGTGTCCAGTTATTTATTGTGAATTGTGTCTAATGTTCTAAAGATAATCAAACAAATGAAAGAGTTACCACCATGTGCCTTCCTCAATGTGTGGCTGCTAGGGCGTCCGTCACAGGGTGCAAGTTTCACATGACGTCATCTGAGTTGTCCGACACACTGCCTTCACGTGAGTGTCAGTACCGCAGCTACAATGAGCCACAGAAAGCGCAGCAGCACTTCGATGCACCTTTCGGACGAATAAAACGGCAAAGCAAAGTGTAACATCTGTCAAAATAATATTTCCTTCAAGACTGGGTCAACAAACCGTTTGCATTGCATCCAAATCTTACCCAATCATTCCTCCCAGTGATTATGTTCCAGATAAAATGGGTTACCCCACGCTAGCTTCTTAAAAGTAGATACATATAAAAATGAGCCAGAAGATCCGGCTCCCTTCAAAGAGCCATAACTCTCATCTGTAGTCAGTAACGGAAAGAATCCAGACACTTTAGTTGAATGAAATACCCCGTGCAGACTCTGGATCAAATCTCATGCTACGTCAACATTGTAGAACCAGAAAGGAAATCAATCAGAGGCCATTTGAAGAAACAAACCATTTTGTTAAGTATGCATTTACAATGTCGGACAGAAATACGTTTAAAGACGCTCCGCCTCTGAAACACTCTCGGTGGGATCTGAAGACAGACAGATTTGTAAATAAAATCCTGATAATAATCCCATCCAGATACATTTCATTTCTGAACACACCTATCTAATGCAATATTTTGATGTGCCGTTGTTAAGTTGGTATGTTTGGACACCAAAGTGAACAACATTTCTGGACTTTTTACCACTGTTGTCTCCATTGTAGTCCCTCTGCTCCCAATCCTTTTCTCTTACAGACAGAAAGCTGTCAGTACCTGCACACCTCACCTTGTGTCTCTCATAAACTTTTCTTTTGGCTGTGTGTTTGAAATAGTTCAGAGTAGATTTGATATGAGCAGTGTACCCAGTGTGCTACGAATCATTCTCTCACTGTACTTTGTGATACTTCAACCACTTCTGAATCCTATCATGTATGGAATGCAAATGTCCAAAATACGAAATACATGTAAAAATCTCTGCTGTTAGAAAATGTGGACTGGACACAGGGACACGGTATAAATAAAAGATTAGTAAATCCTTTATTTGAAAAACATTTACTTTAAGGTGATTTTCACTGAACGATGTGAAATAAATATTGAGTTGTGTAATAATAAACTCATTTTAACTGAACATTCAGTAAATAATATGAAGTAAACATTTTATAATGTTTGTTTGATCAATAAAGTTATTTTAAAAAAAGAAAAAGAAACTCCGACGTCATTGCGAGGCGACCGCACATGTGCGCATGCGTATATGACCGTAGAAACCCCATTTTGGGTCTCAGCGCTAACTGGGAGCTAGCTGCTAGCGGTTAGCTTCGTTACTTTGGTCGGTTTCTGTTTGGTTTCCCGCGCTGAGATTAAAGAACACGAGACTGACCCGCCTCCAGACCCGAACCCGAACCCGAACCCGAGTCTTCGTCTGAGGATGGACGGCGGAGAGGAAGACTTCCTGTCCGGAACCCGCTCCGGTAAAACCCGCTTTGTTTCCTGGTTAACGGCTAACGGCTAACGGCTAACGGAGCTCGGCACAAACATTAAACTTTAAACTGTCGGTGATCGAACAACTACAGTTTTATTACAGTCCGCGGGTTGTTCACATTGATCTTCATGAGGCGGACAGCTGCGTCACAGCAACGTCACAGCCTCCGTCGGTTTAAAGTTACATCACTGATCAATACTCTGATTATTAAAGCATCAATCAACCTGATCAGCCTTCAGCAGTCAGCTAGTGTTTCTGTAGTGGAGACTAAACGTTAACAATGATCCATATCAGCAGTTTGAATCCAACTAAAAGCTCCCTGCACCAAACTCCCTTTAAGAAATATCACATTTTAACAATTCCTAACGTGTTCGTAACAACACGTAACTCTAGAAACACGAGCTAAAGGCCGTCATATGTCCACAGTCTGACTGTCAATACAGGATCAATATCATCCATAAAGATACAGTGTATACTGATCAATATCATCCATAAAGATACAGTGTATACTGATCAATATCATCCATAAAGATACAGTGTATACTGATCAATATCATCCATACAGATACAGTGTATACTGATCAATATCATCCATAAAGATACAGTGTATACTGATCAATATCATCTATAAAGATACAGTGTATACTGATCAATATCATCCATAAAGATAGTGTATTCTGATCAATAATCTATAGATACAGTGTATTCTGATCAATAATCTATAGACAGTGTATACTGATCAATAATCTATAGATACAGTGTATTCTGATCAATAATCTATAGATACAGTGTATACTGATCAATAATCTATAGATACAGTGTATGATCAATAATCAATAAAGATACAGTGTGTACTGATCAATATCATCCATACAGATACAGTGTATACTGATCAATAATCTATAGATACAGTGTATACTGATCAATAATCTATAGATACAGTGTATTCTGATCAATAATCTATAGATACAGTGTATACTGATCAATAATCTATAGATACAGTGTATACTGATCAATATCATCCATAAAGATACAGTGTATTCTGATCAATAATCCATAAAGATACAGTGTATACTGATCAATAATCCATAAAGATACAGTGTATACTGATCAATAATCTATAGATACAGTGTATACTGATCAATAATCTATAGATACAGTGTATACTGATCAATAATCCATAAAGATACAGTGTATACTGATCAATAATCTATAGATACAGTGTATACTGATCAATAATCTATAGCTAAATGTATTCTGATCAATAATCTATAGATACAGTGTATTCTGATCAATAATCTATAGATACAGTGTATACTGATCAATATGTTCTGTAGATGACGGAGGCGGCACTCCGGTTCTGGATGAGCCCCGCGGGTCAGACGGTGAGGACATGAGGAGCGACAGACATCCATCTGAGGTGAGACAGTTTGGGGGTTCGGGTCCTCGCGGTCCGGGTTCGGTTCTGACTCTGTTTGTGTCGACAGGACGACGGCAGCAACGACGAAGACGCCCCGAACGCCACGGAGACCGGCGGGACGGCGAGCGGCTCCGACCACGAGGACCACAGAGGAGGAGCCGACAGCGACTCGGAGGGCGACGCTCCCGGTGGTCGCCACGGCAACAACGACAAAAGCGACTCGGAGACCGAGGCCCCTCGGCGGGTCGACAGCGACGACGGCGCCGACTCTCCGGTGAAACGCAGGATGAGCGGATCGGACAACGAAGAAGAGTCGCCCGTTAAACACGGAGCGTCAGATAACGAGGAGGCGGGAAGGTCGTCTCCCGCCAAACGGAGGGGGAGCAGCTCGGACCTGGAGGAGGGGGGAGGGGGGAGGGGGGAGAGGCCCAGAGCGGCCGCAGACAGCGACTCCGATAACCAGGACGCCAAACCGGCAGCGTCCCCCAAACGCCGGTCCAACGCAGACAGTGACTCTGAAACAGAGACGCCTGCCAGACGCAAGGCGGCACAGATAGACTCTGAGGAAGAGGAGGAGAAACAGCAGGGGGAGGAAGAGGGGGGAGGAGGGGGAGGGAAGTGGAAGGCTGTGATGCAGTCCGACAGCGACGAGGAGGAAGATGAGGGGAGAAGGAAGAAGGCTGCAACCGGGAGCGACGGAGAGCAGCAGGAGGAGAAGGAGCAGAGAGACGACAGTGAAGACGACGAGAAGCCAGGTACTGACCTCCGACCGCCTCGTTCTGACCTCCGACCGCCTAGTGTTGACCTCCGACCGCCTAGTGTTGACCTCCGACCGCCTAGTACTGACCTCCGACCGCCTAGTACTGACCTATGAGCCTGTACTGACCTCCGACTGCCTTGTACTGACCTCGTACTGACCTCCGACCACCTTGTACTGACCTCCGACTGCCTTGTACTGACCTCGTACTGACCTCCGACCGCCTTGTACTGACCTCGTACTGACCTCCGACCGCCTTGTACTGACCTCGTACTGACCTCCGACCGCCTTGTACTGACCTCGTACTGACCTCCGACTGCCTTGTACTGACCTCGACTGACCTCCGACCGCCTTGTACTGACCTCCGACTGCCTCGTACTGACCTCCGACCGCCTCGTACTGACCTCCGACTGCCTTGTACTGACCTCCGACTGCCTTGTACTGACCTCGTACTGACCTCCGACCGCCTTGTACTGACCTCCGACTGCCTCGTACTGACCTCGGACCGCCTCGTACTGACCTCCGACTGCCTTGTACTGACCTCGTACTGACCTCCGACCGCCTTGTACTGACCTCGTACTGACCTCCGACCGCCTTGTACTGACCTCCGACTGCCTCGTACTGACCTCCGACCGCCTCGTACTGACCTCCAACTGCCTTGTACTGACCTCGTACTGACCTCCGACCGCCTTGTACTGACCTCCGACTGCCTCGTACTGACCTCCGACCGCCTCGTACTGACCTCCGACTGCCTTGTACTGACCTCCGACTGCCTTGTACTGACCTCGTACTGACCTCCGACCGCCTTGTACTGACCTCCGACTGCCTCGTACTGACCTCCGACCGCCTCGTACTGACCTCGTACTGACCTCCGACCGCCTCGTACTGACCTTGCACTGACCTCGTACTGACCTCCGACCGCCTCGCACTGACCTCGTACTGACCTCCGACCGCCTCGCACTGACCTCGTACTGACCTCCGACCGCCTCGCACTGACCTCGTACTGACCTCCGACCGCCTCGCACTGACCCAAACTTTACATTCTCTTTTTGCAGTGAAGAGGAAGAAGGCCATCCTGTCCGACAGTGAGGACGAGGAGAAGGCAGATAAACCAGGTAAGTTTGACCTCACTGACACTATGAATTGTGGGTAAGTTGCAGGTTAATACCTTTGGGCCTCGCTGTGTGTGACGAGCTGTTTTTGCTCCTCAGCGGTGAAGAGGAGTCGAGCGGTGTCCGATGACGACAACTCAGACAGCGACGGCGGGTTGGCGGGCGGTCCCGATAAGAGCCTGGCGGCGAAGCTGCGAGAGCTGGGCTCGGACAGCGGGAGCGAGGAGGACGAGAGGTCGAAGGCCACGCCGGGGAAGAAGGACGAGAAGGCGCTGTTCGGCAGCGACAGCGAGTCTGGAGACGGAGAAGAAGAGGAGTGAGTACTGCTGGGCCGGGTTGATGTTAAGATTTTAACAGACCCTAAATCTAAAGCTAACAGGTCCCACACCTGTGTTTGCTGATGTGACCTTTGACCCCTGTGCCCCCCCCCCGCAGGAAAATGATCGCAGACATCTTCGGAGAGTCCGGAGACGAGGAGGAGGAGGAGTTCACGGTGAGTGAGACTGCGTCTGTTTGTTCCTCCTGCGTGAGAGCGAAGCTGCTCGTCCGGGATTGAACCCCGACTGTGTGCTCCTCCTGCAGGGCTTCAACCAGGAGGACCTGGAGGGGGACAAGAAGGAGTCCAAGGGGAAGCAGGAGCAGGTGGAGGAGGAGTCCGACTCTGATGAAGGAGTCGACCGCAGCGGCCAAGAGTGAGCGGCAAAGTGTCCTTAGATCTACACAGTGGGTAAACGCTAACAGAGGCTAAAGCTAACGGCTTAATGTGTGTGTGTGTGTGTGTGTGTGTGTGTGTGTGTGTGTGTGTGTGTGTGTGTGTGTGTGTGTGTGTGTGTGTGTCTGTGTGTGTGTCTGTGTGTGTGTGTGTGTGTGTGTGTGTGTTGTGTGTGTTGTGTGTGTCTGTGTGTGTGTGTTGTGTGTGTGTGTGTGTGTGTGTGTGTTCTGTGTGTGTGTGTGTGTGTGTGTTTTGTGTGTGTCTCTGTGTGTGTGTGTGTGTGTGTGTGTGTGTGTGTGTGTGTGTGTGTGTGTGTGTGTGTGTGTCTGTGTGTGTGTGTGTGTGTGTGTGTGTGTGTGTCTGTGTGTGTGTGTGTGTGTGTGTGTGTGTCTGTGTCTGTGTGTGTGTGTGTGTGTGTGTCTGTGTGTGTGTGTGTGTGTGTGTGTGTGTGTGTGTGTGTGTGTGTGTGTGTGTGTGTCTGTGTGTGTGTGTGTGTGTGTGTGTGTGTGTGTGTGTGTGTGTGTGTGTGTGTGTGTGTGTGTGTGTGTGTGTGTAGCACCAGCTTCATGTCAGACTTCGACATCATGCTCGCTCGGAGGAAAGCCATGAACAGTAAGAAGAGGCGTCACCGTGACGGAGGGACGTTCATCAGCGACGCCGACGACGTGGTCAGCGCCATGATCACCAAGATGAACGAGGCCGCGGAGGTTAGCCTTTTCAAAATAAAAGCGGTCAGTGACTTCCTGTCAGTGCGATTACTCACCGACTGTGTGTCTGTTCAACAGGAGGACCGAACTCTCAACAGCCAGAAGAAACCGGCGCTGAAGAAACTCACTCTGCTGCCGCAAGTCGTCATGCACCTGAAGAAGTGATTGATCTTACCTATATCATGCTAACAGACTGATGCTAAGCTATCAGGTTATGAGCTAACGGTGTTGTGGTGCCGTTTGTCCCTCAGACAGGACTTGAAGGAGACGTTCATCGACAGCGGCGTGATGTCGGCCATTAAAGAGTGGATCAGTCCTCTTCCGGACAAATCGCTTCCCGCCCTCAGGATCAGAGAGGAGCTGCTCCGGATCCTACAGGAAGTGAGTACCGGCTTCAACCGGCAGGTCGCGGCTTCGGGCCCGAGGTCGGCGTCTCACTGTGTGTTTCCTCCCTGCAGCTGCCCAGCGTGAGTCAGGAGACCCTGAAGCACAGCGGGATCGGACGGTCCGTCATGTTCCTGTACAAACATCCTAAAGAGTCCCGATCCAACAAAGACCTCGCCCTCAAACTCATCAGTGAGTGCTTGAAAACCTTCTCTATGTAACGTTAAACTGCAGCTAACAGCGCCGCCGGTGGACGCTCAGTGAACTGCAGCTAACAGCGCCGCCGCCGACCCTCATCCTACATAGAGACACATAGAGATCAGTCCACAGGCAGCAGAGGGACAAAGCTCCACTACAACCCGATCACTGATCAATAATCTGATTATAGAGACAGAACAGGATTCACAGTCTGACAGATGGAAGCGTTTTAATGGTAGATGTTGAACATGGTCCCCGTGGGAACCGGGTCAGTTTAGTGTCTTTTTTTTTTTTTCCAGACGAGTGGTCGCGGCCGATCTTCGGGTTGACGTCGAACTACAAGGGAATGACGAGAGAGGAGCGTCAGCAGAGAGATCTGGACCAGCAGATGCCTCAGAGACGACGACTGAGGTACGAACACGAACTGAAACGACCTCCTGACACGAAGGAAAAAGCTGTTTCTTGGTCTGACTCATCAGGAGGCTCGTGGACTCGCTGCATCACAAACATCTGCATCAAAAGACCAAAGAGTCTTTTATTCTGTGTTCTCCTGTTGTTGGGTCGTTTTTTATTATCTTCAGTCCTTTTCATTCTTTCATCACATGTTCTGTTTTTCCTTCCAGCCTTTCTCATCCTTCTATTGTTGTTTCTGTTTAAGGGACAGTTCACCCCAAATACGTTTCCTCTCACCTGTAGTGTTATTTATCCATCCAGCTAGTTTCATGTTTTTTATTTCTTAACGTTAGCTGAATCTTAGCTACCCTAGTTGTCACATTACAGCTCAAGCCGAGGAGGATTAATGTGAGGAGTCGGTAATATTTATACAAATCTGAAGTATTCATAGAAAGTTCTGAGGACCCAGGATGCTTCCCTGAGGAACTCCACAAACCCCTAAAACTAGTACTGCAGCCCACACTGTAAGTTGAAATTGCCAGGCGAGGTACAGACAGCTGCACGTACCTCAAGACAAGAACAATGTAAACCAGCAGGTGGAACTATAATCAAGGTAAATGCAGTTTATTTGCCTCCGCTGGTCTCCGGGGGCAGCTTGAACCCTGCTAATGCCTGCTTCCAGGTGTAGTTACTCTTGTTTGGGTCCTGCTCTAACAGTGAAGTCTAGAAAGTAGACTGGAGCCGAAAACTTGAACTGAAACGATCTAAACATCCCGACAGGTGGGAGGATAAATGTGCTTTAGATTGTGGGGTGAACTGCCCCTTTAAGTTCTACGTTCACTCTTCTTCTTTCATTCCTCTTCATCCGTCCCTTTCATCCCTCCTCCTCCTCCTCCCCAGTCAGCCTCCGAAGGTGGAGAGGGCGGAGGAACCTGACGTCTTCTCTCCGCCCATCAGGTTCAGTCACAGAATTGCATGGTTGCACTGCAAGTTCTGGTTCGAACGCACAGACGTGATCCTGGTTGAATAAAGTCTGATACCGAGCTCTTACATCAGTCTTCTTTAAGTTATATTTGTCGTAACGTTTCGAGATCCCGTTTTTCTTGAGTAAATATGTTGATTTGTTTTGTAGAGGTAACTATTGATTAGAAACATGACAGACACATTCAATAGCTGAATGTTACGTTTTGTTTCTCTGACACTTCCCACGCGTCCTGGAAAACCTGGAAGTTTTAGAGATGAATTATCCAGTCATTGAAACGTGGAAATTAATTAAAATGACCGAATATCCTGGAAAACTTTAATAGTATAAAATATATTTAATATACTCGCTCAGATCACATAGACCTCGGTGCGTATTAGTGCTAACATGATACATTTAACTAAAAATGTCTGGAATGTTTTTGATTTGTAGTCCAATCTGTAGAACCAGTACTTCATTATAATTCTGCACTTTGTCCTTCTTCCTCTTTAACGTACTGTACTGGTCCGACTGGTGTATGTCTCTACGAGAGCTGCTCTCTAACACTGATTCACAGCAGCTCGTCCGCTCGCGGCGATCAGCAGCCTGACCGTGTTTGAGTCCCCCGACCTGCACGAGTCAGGTGGACGTTCCTCCTCCTCGTGTTTCCCTGCGGCGATTTATAACGCGAGGAGGGAGTCTGTCGAGGTGTCGGGTGTTTCCAGAATCACTGACTAACTGCTGTGAGGTGGAGAATGCTAATAATAGCATGGAGGCTCCGCTGGGGGGGGGTTCTGCTCCAGTTCAGTTCATGGTGATATAAATTAAAGTGTCTCTCTCTCTCTCTGTAGTTCGGGAGGTCAGACGCCTCGCAGAGACCTGGAGAAGCAACTGACCGGAGAGGAAAAGTAAGTTGAAGCTCAGATTGAAGCGTAGAGAGCGCCACTTTTATAATGACATCATTGTAACCGAACATCCTCCCCACAGAGCTCTGCGACCCGGCGACCCCGGGTTCTGCGCCAGGGCTCGGGTGCCGATGCCCTCCAACAAGGACTACGTGGTCCGACCCAAGTGGAACGTAGAGGTGGAGTCCAACAGGGTGAGTGTGTTTGTTCTTTTCAGTGTTTGAGTCTTTGGGTCCCCTGTAGAGGCTTTAATGTAGAGCTGGGTATCACTGACACTGTCTCACTACGTCGGTAGAGCCCGTTGGAGTCCGGTAGAGCCCGTTGGAGCCAGTTGGAGTCCGGTAGAGCCAGTTGGAGTCCGGTAGAGCCAGTTGGAGTCCGGTAGAGCCAGTTGGAGTCCGGTAGAGCCCGTTGGAGTCCGGTAGAGCCCGTTGGAGCCTAGAGCCCGTTAGAGCCCGGTAGAGCCCGTTGGAGTCGGTAGAGCCCGGTTGGAGTCTGGTAGAGCCCGTTGGAGTCCGTTGGAGTCTGGTAGAGCCCGTTGGAGTCCGGTAGAGCCCGTTGGAGTCCGGTAGAGCCCGTTGGAGCCCGGTAGAGCCAGTTGGAGTCCGGTAGAGCCAGTTGGAGTCCGGTAGAGCCCGTTGGAGCCCAGTTGGAGCCCGGTAGAGCCCGTTAGAGCCCGTTGGAGTCCGGTAGAGCCAGTTGGAGTCTGGTAGAGCCCGTTGGAGTCCGTTAGAGCGCGCTCAGAACCGGAAGCAACGCTGTCGCAGTGCTGATGATCAGTGACGTTAATGATCATTTATCTAATGAACGATCGATCCACTTTAAGCTCTATGAAAGCCAAATTTAAGGTTTTTAATGAACTTTATTCTGATAAATTAGAGGAGTCAGAACTGTTGTTGTTGTAAACAGAGTTCTTAAACATTAAATCATCTGTTGTTGATGTATATTTATCTGTAACTATATCTCAGTCTTTATTCGGCTTCTTTTTAAAATACCAAAATATGAAATTGTTTATTTCATCGGCTAAAAATCGTCCATATCGTGGATCACTGCGTATCTTAGTTACCGCCATATTGGATGGTCGTTTTGCCCTCCAGGGTCATGTGACTGTAAACTATGAATACACCATCGTAGTATCTGACTGAGACCTCTGACAGCTGTAGTTCTCTCTGTAAGAAATGTTACCGCCTCGGCTGCTGATCCTCCGTCCCCGTGGTGGCGAGGAGGCGGCGGTCGGGTACCCAGCCCTACCTTAATGCGCAGGTTATTATCAGGAAATATCTTTTTATTTATATTTATTTTCTTTTGCAGTTCATCAGTTCAATGTTAGAAAGAAATGTCCACGTGACAGGAAGCTGTTAGTTATACAGAAGATTAAAACTTATTTAATTTCCTGTTAACATTTTATTTCTGGGACATAAACTGTAAATGTGGAACAGCAGGGATCAGAAAAGATTACCCCTGAAGGGCAGTTAGTGCACTCGCTGAGCTGTGATTGGTCCTCTGTAGAGCGGCTATAAGAAAGGCCTCAGCCTGCTGGAGAAGCACAAGCGTCGCTTTGCCGAGCAGAGGAAAATCAACCGGCCTCAGGGCGCCGTGAAGATCAGCATAGAGGGCAACAGAATGCCCCTGTAGTTCCCGCCGTCGGCCTGTGGGGGGGCAGTAAGTCCTTCTGCATGGTGTGACGGTCCTAAAACCTGTGTGAGGTTTCCTCTGGAGAGGACGCTCCGCTCTACGTTAACAGAGGGCAGCGCCTGTCTTTAGGAAACCGACTGACCTCTGCCTCACTGCTGACCTCTGCCTCTGATCTAACCTACACACACACACACACACACACACACACACACACACACACACACTGCCTGCTCTAGAATCGATACAGATCATTTCATCTGCAGTGTTATCAGCAAACCTTTTAATGGCTGCGTTCTTCAGCGTTTCCACGGATACGGTGAATAAACATGGCTGCACAGACGGCGTTACTATTCAACTAATTTAACTTGTGTGTCCTTCGTGTCCTGATGTGGTGTCTCTGTGTCTGCAGGGTCCGATGAAGAAGGGTTTGTCCCGCGTCGATAAACAGATGCGTAGAATCGCCGACATCCGCCGCCTGACGAAGCCGGGTCACGCCGTTAAAATCAGCGTGGAAGGAAACCGGATGCCGCTCTGATTTTAACCTCTGTAGGATTTATTCTCTTTTTTGTTTTTTTTCTTTTTTGTTTTAATGTGTTGCTCCTGAACAAGCCCCCCCCCCTCAGGTCCAGATCTGCCTTACAGTAGGGCGGAGGTCACATAGAGTCAGAATGTGAATATCTGCTGTAAAACTGTCTGAAGTCTTTTTGGTCTTCGGCTCCAAAATGATCCAGAGAATAAAATATACTGTTGATGTTAGCAGGTAGCTACATTAGCTTTAGCTCCATCGCAAGCTAATTATCGATCATGTTTAACATATTGTTAGCTAGCTAGCGTGTTAGCAGTGGGTTGATTTGGAGATGAACTTATGCAAGGCCACAGTTTCAGCTAATGCCACTCGGGGTAATGTTAGCAGCTACATTAGAGGATCGGTTTGGGGATAAACTTTATAATATTTGGTACAGGACCTCCTCCCGGCCCTCTGTCCTGAATGTGAAGGTGTTTTTGTTAATCAGCCGGTCGGACCTCCTCCTCGGTGCAGTTTGTCCCCCGTGTGCTCCCGTAGCGGCTGTACTGAAGTCTGTCTGCAGGACTCGGTTCACACACTGGTTCTGCTGGATTCTGGTGTCGGGTCCGGTCCAGAGCCCGTCTGTCTGCACTGTTCTGGATCAGATGATACTTTTCTTAATAAAGACTCAACAGAAAGTCTCAACTCTTTATTTCTTATGTTGGTGAGGTGGAATCTGAGTTTACGGTTTTAGTTTCTTACTGACTGAGTTTCGATGTGTTCGGGTGTTTTTAAGACAATAAAGTTTAAACATTTAAATAAGTAAATAATGTGATTAAATACAATTTCTACACCCCTTTTGTTTATGTTGATTCACTTTAAATATTATTTCACATCACTTGAAAAAAAGCCTGAAAACAAAATGAAATGAGGAGTTTGAGGCTGCAGCAGTCTCAGTAAGAGTTCTGGTTTAATAACCAATATCCATCAATAATCAATAAAACACAGCTGTGATCATTCACTCTTTATTGTTATTGAACTTGAGGCAGTGAGAAGCATTCAGGAACAGGACTGAACGGAGACCAGATTAAAGTGGCATCATTCGAACCTCTGACACTGAGGAAGTGTCTCCACCGCTCTCGCCGCCGCCGCCACGTCACGTTATATATATTTATATATATTTAAATATATATTTATAAATATATATAATATAAATAAAACATTCTGCTGCTCGTTGAACGGATAATACACTTCAATAACTTCAATAATCCCAAAATATCCCTTTAATACGTCAACTTTATGGTCACTGGTGTTGCTGGTTGGTCGGCGGTGGAGACGTCTCTCAGCGTGTCGTCCTGCTGTAAACAGACCGGCTGCACCGCGGCAGAAAAACAACTCTGAGGCAGAAACTCGAGTCAAGTCAGGTCACATGTTCAGTCGAGGCGGCAGACGCCTCCAGTCACAGGTGGAAGGGCTGGTGATGCATTCAGGTGATAGGTGGGAGGGCTGGTGATGCATTCAGGTGATAGGTGGGAGGGCTGGTGATGCATTCAGGTGATAGGTGGAAGGGCTGGTGATGCATTCAGGTGATAGGTGGGAGGGCTGGTGATGCATTCAGGTGATAGGTGGTGAAACTTTGTGAAGTTTAATTGTTGGAAGTTGTTTTTAATGTTGCTGTTAGCGACCCTTTACGATGCTGCAGACACATTTGTGTAAAATAAAATAAAGGTTTTCCTGATGATAATGTGAACGACAATGTTTGTGTCTTTATTTCAAACATTTGAGGAAGATTTTAAAGACTCTAAAAGCCGATTCTTCAGTTTCTATGTGACTAAAATCAGTTTTAGATTCTCTTTAAGACTCTATGAAGTCTGATCAATAATCAATCGATTGGACTTCATTGTATTGCTGCTTTGGTCCCGACCTTTCAGACTTATGTGATACGTTTACCAAACTGCACCTGAATGCACCATCGGTAAACATTCAGCTGTGTGTGTGTGTGTGTGGGGGGGGGTGTCCAGGTGAAGTGAAGGTGGATGATTGACAGGCGTGGCTCGGCAGGTGATTGGCTGTTTCATGCATCTGGTGAATCCTCTGCAGAGAGAGAGAGTCGTCAGTGAGGCGTTCAGGTGATTGATAAAGTGTGGGAGAGCAGCGAGTACCTGTCCAGAGGAGGGCGCTGTAGAGAGGGGGCGGGCTGTCAGAGGGAGGGGGCGTGGTCTATCCTCGGCCGTTCGGTAGACGACTCATTCCGATCCGGTCGATGGGAGGCGGATTGACTCGTCGCCGCGGCGACTCGACGACCTTGCTGCAAACAGAAACAGGTTGAAGAAGCTGCGGAGGTCAAATCATATTCCAAAGCTTCCTGTCAGATTCTAAAGCATTTTATTAACTTTGTATCAGCAATGAGTGAACGAGGTTGTAACAGAACACAGTGGAACCAGGAACCTCTCAGGGTTCTGGTTCTGGGTCGTCCTACCTCTGCTTGTTGGTCCCCTGTTTGGTTTCCATGGAGTTGACCGACAGGCGGTCCAGCGGGGCGTTGTTGCCGGGGAAACTCCTCTTCCTCTTTGGCTCCATGACGTCATTCTCCATCCTCACCTGGTCGTCCAATCGGAGCAGCTTCGCCGTTAGCTCCTCCCCCGCCTTCGCCACTCTGGGACGAAGACCCGCCGAAGACCTGGACGCGGGCCGGTCTACGTGCTGGAACACAGACACGAGGACGTCCATCAACTTTATCTATCGTGACTTTTTAAGCCGAAACATCTGAATTGCCACGACAACCAGGTAACACCTGCTGGGGAAGATCATGTGACCTCTGTTGGCAGAGGTCAGGTGTTTATTAGTAGACGAACCAGGATAGGTCTATGTACAGGAACACAGCTGGGATAGGTCTATGTACAGAAACGCAGCTGGGATAGGTCTATGTACAGGAACGCAGCTGGGATAGGTCTATGTACAGAAACGCAGCTGGGATAGGTCTATGTACAGGAACACAGCTGGGATAGGTCTATGTACAGATATGCATTCAGGGACACTGAAACAAAAGAATGGGCTATGTCTATGTGCTGGCACACAGTAGGCGGACACACTGATGTAGAGCAGTGCTGTTGTAACATAAGCTGGGTAGAATGGGATCAGTCTACATACTGGAACACAAGGATGGTTTCACTTTCCACCGCACACACTCGAGCGGTCGTCTCTGTTAAACGTGAACGCCTCCATATTTTATTTTCTATAAGGGAGTCTCCGTATAGCAAATATTGACCTCCGCAGAGGAAGGCCGCCCTGCTCCTCGCCCTCCGCCTCGCCGGCTGTTTTCATACGTCAGGACTCCATGTTGTGAGTCACTTCTTACATCACGACCCTGACGGCGAGCAGCTCCTGACTTCCTGTGCGCCCGCGGGCCTCCGATGAGTCACAGGATCAGATATCGTCCAGACTAAACAGAAAACAGCGTCGGGTTTGTCTTTGTGTTGACCTCCGCTCTGATGTTCCTCCACCTGATATCAGCACAGGGGCCTCTGAGGGAGGGGCCGTTTGTTTTGGCCCTCAGGACTCGGAGGAACCGAGAGTTCGATTCCCCTCTGAGATACAGCAGAGTGCAGGTCAGTTTCTGTAAGGAGGTTACGATGATCTGAATAACAACCTGAGTCTGTCAGTGGACGGACAGTACACACGTTTACGTACACGGAAATATTTCACCTTCTAACTCACTAAAGATTTATTCCACCAAACCAGAGTTGGTGAGCCACCGTAACCAAACTCATTAAAGGTTCCTCAGCTTCAGTCCTCTGAGACCGAAGACCAGTTCATTCAGGAGCTTATTCTGACCTGAGCGGGTTGGACCCTGAAGGCATCGGCGCCGCAGTGGAGCAGAGTGATGGACAGCAGGCAGGACAACAGCAAACAGCCACAGAACTGCATCTGCAACAACAACAACAACAACAACAACAACAACAACAACCTGTCAGGATCAGATCTGATGTTACACTGCTTGTTTATTCCGAAGCTCAATAATATTTCACAGAACCGACGGCGGACAGCAGACGATGTGTTCAGGAGCCGGAGTTTCCCAGCTGCACCTGAACGCAGCATTTAAAGCGTTTTCTACGAACTGACAGAAAACATCCAGCAAACGTTTCTTTAGTTTATAGTTTTATAGTTTATGTTTCTGGAGACACGACGCAGCTCATTTATCTACGTTTACATTGCGGCTGTGCAATGCATTGTGGGACATCAGCAGCTCACTGATAAAACAAACTTTATAAGTTCGATTACGACGATTATTGAGTATAAAATCATTCACTTTGTCACACACACACACACACACACACACACACACACACACACACTCACACACACACACACACACTCACACACACACACACACACACACACACACACACACAGACACTTTTAGCTCAGCTGAGAACCGTATTGTCCAGCAACATCGGCTAATTTTAGCATTTTCCATCCCTGCAAATAAATGTCTTTTCACTGTCACGTGCACGCTTGCTGACGTGCACTCTACTGCATTCCCCCCACACACACACACACACACACACACACCTTCTCTGTGTGTCTTTGTTGTTCTCAGTGAACTTCCATTCACACCACTGATATCTGCTGACGTCCTGCAGCTCTCATTTATGCACACACACACACACACACACACACTGACAGACACACACACACACACACTGACAGACACA
>NW_026136704.1:620936-633436 GCF_905237075.1 Dicentrarchus labrax
CGGGAGAAGCTGACTGCAATGACGCCAATGGTGGTGAAGACAACAACTCCCATGATCCCACGCTGCTTCACCACTTCATCACACTTTATAATCACAAGATCTGAAACTACAGTTTTCAATCTGTTTGACTTCATCCTCCTCTTCCTCCTCAATATTTTGCCCTCTTTGTGTTGCTGTTGCTAGGGGCAACCACAAGGCCCCCACTCGTGGCCGGCGTCCCCCCCCCCGAGGGCCGGACGACCTCTGCTCCGTCCCTCCGTTGAGCTCCATCCGTTGACGGAGGATTGGGTCATTGAGAAAACACACCAGGGCTAATGACAGTAATGACACCGCCGCTAACACGCTAATAATGATGGAAAAACCCGTCCGCCCGCTCGCCCTCCAATTAGTGACGACCTCCTCCAGGTGATGTCATGTTACCCCCCCGTTCCTATGGGAACAGAGTACATGGATTTAAACACAAGTAGCAGATAAACTCTACCAGAAACATAAAACTTTAACAGTCAGTGTAACCTGAATCAGCTCTCAAAGCATTGTGGGAAAGCAGCGACCAACGACGAGAGAAAAGGGAAAGCGTCGACTTTCACACCAAAATAAGTTTATATAAAATTAACTTTGACCCCAAAATAATAAATGTCATTTCAAAGAAGTTTTTACATTTGCTGTAATGTTTAGTTTCAGTGTCGTTCCTCATCATCATCATCATCATCATCATCATCATTCATAAACTGTGATGATCAGATGAATGGTTCAGAAATACTACGTGCCAAACAATATCAAAATAATATAATGAATGAAAGAAATAAAATTATGAGACAAAAAGTCCAAAAGATGAGACAAGAAAATCTAATTTATGAGATAAAAGTTAAAATGATGATTTCATCCAGGATTAGTATGCAGCTGAACTGTGATGGTGAGACAGTGGGCGGAGGTCAGATGAATGGTTCACAAACACAGTGGGAACTGTCTGGAAGAGCAGTGTGGACCACGAGGTCCACCAGATTAGCTCTGGTTCTTGAACCGGTTCCCTCAACAATAAATAATCTTTGTGTTTGGAATAATCTGAAGGGGTTCATCCTCCGAGGCGCTTGGGGAGGTTGCGCTGCTGTTGTTACAGTTCGATCCAGTAACATTTATTTTATCGTCATTGCACACAGTACAGTACATACAGTTCCATCACTGACCTCCCTCCAACCCGGACGGAGGAATCCACCATCCTCCAGCCCTGGAGGACCGGAAACAGGAGGTTAAACTCACATAAGCTGCTGTTAAGGTGAGATATAAATAGAGCTACAGGTGAGTCATGACTTTGGACCAGCTTCCTCTGTGACATCACCGTAGCAACAAGGGACAACACAAATCACTCGCAGCAACGGAGCCAACATGGCTGACAGAGCGCCAACATTGAAGGATGAAACTGGAAGATTTTGGTGACCCGAATTAAACCCGAGTCCTGTGGCCTAAACTGCTTCACAACCGAGCCACAATCAGCTGGTTTTACACCAAATCTAACCAGTTCCCTTAAATCTGTTCCCACAGCACAATGTTCCTCCACTTTAAAACAATGAGGTGTACCGAATTATCTGACTGTGCTGTGATCAAACACATCAATGCTGCTGTTAATATTCACATTATTACCACATTATTTATGTTCTGGGCTGCTGTAGAAACACGGCGGTCTCTGCCAGAAGAGGACCCACTCCTTAAAATTAAAAAGCTGCGAGTCTAAAGTTTCTTAAGGACAATAAAACCTCCTGAGGATTCTTTCTATTTTCACACAAATTCCTGGAAGCTTCTCAACCATAAAACCTAAACAAAGAACGTAGAGCCTCCTGAAGAACCACAAGGACTTCTGAAGTCCGTGGGAACCTCCTGAACACAAAACCTGTTCATCAACCCCACAGGAACTTTTCCAGCAACAGGGAACCGGCTCAGTTCCAGTTCGCACACCTGGTTCTGAACCGTTTGGAGCATTTTGACCAACAATGAATTGATTCTAAACCTGTAAAGGTTTTTTCCAGCAGTTTTTTTCTTGGGAACCAGAGTGGGCATATTCTACATTGTAGGAAGTCGTCTGTTGGTTCGATTAAAAAGGGTCCGCTTAAGACTGGTGGAAATGCTGAGACAGCATTTAAGCTGCATTGAACTGCGTCTTTTTGATAAACGTAAATTACATTAGCATTTAGTCAGAAACGTGAGCTTCACTGAGGATCTTTGTCACTGTCTGTGGCAGGAAGGACACTGTTCACCAAATCGCACTGAAATTACAAATACTAAATATTAAATGTGGTTTATAAAACTTACATTTACTTTTTTTCATTGAACTGATAGTTTATTTAAGGAATTGTGCATGACAGACTTTAAGTCTTTTAAGTGAAGTACCCCATGCAGTTCTCCAAAGTTCCACTAGGGAACAAAAACAATTGTTGAAATGGATTACATCGAAAATTATTTTGTAAGTTGATAGAAAACATTCTTGATTAAGTAGCTTTAGGAATTTTAAGTGACACAAACTTAATTTTGAAATTTTTATTTAATTTTATTTTTCTACTTTAGAAATACATTAATCTTTAATCAGAAATATGAGTGAGAGTGAATTTGGTCTGGTTGTTTTCTTTGTGACGTGATCTCAGAGCAGTGTGATGGATCATATTTCCCTTTAAAATGAGACACAGCTGACAAAGCTCCGCCCCTTTATGACATCACCTGAGACCAACCAGGAAACAGGTTGTTCCTGTTCAGTTCTCACTGAGGAGAGACACACAGACAGACAGACAGACAGACAGACAGACAGACGGTAAGATTTACCTTCATTACAAAGCTGTGACTTTAACTGAGGGAGGACAGTTACAGGACGGAGGACTGAAGAACTCTGAAGTTCTCTGAAGTCCTTCAACCTGCTGCTGACTGTAAAAACTGCGAAACACTCAAAGTAACTGAGGCAACTTTTTACAGCAGGGCGGGAACCATAACTGAGTTAATGTTTAACGTGCTGTCTGCTGTTTCCAGCTGCACTCAGAGACGAAATGGCTTCCAGATTAGAGGAGGATCTCTGCTGTCCGGTCTGTCATGAGGTCTTTAGAGATCCTGTTGTTCTGTCATGCAGCCACAGCTTCTGTAAAGACTGTCTGAAGAGCTGGTGGAAGGAGAAACAAACATGTGAGTGTCCAGTTTGTAAGAGATCTTCGAAGGATCCACCACCTTTAAACCGGGCTTTAAAGAACCTGTGTGAGAGTTTCTTACAGGAGAGAGATCAGAGATCTTCAGAGGCTCTCTGCAGTCTGCACTCTGAGAAACTCAAACTCTTCTGTCTGGACCATCAGCAGCCAGTGTGTGTCGTCTGCAGAGATTCAGAAAAACACACCAACCACAGATTCAGACCCATCAATGAAGCTGCACGACAACACAAGAATAAACTTCAGGAAACTCTGGAGCCTTTAAAGGAGAAGTTAAAGGTTTCTGAAGGAGTTAAAGTGAAGTTTGATCAAACAGCAGAACACATGAAGGTCCAGGCCCAACGCACAGAGAGGCTGATTAAGGAGCAGTTTAAGAAGCTTCACCAGTTCCTAGAAGAGGAAGAGGAGGCCAGGCTGGCTGCACTGAGGGAGGAAGAGGAGCAGAAGAGTCAGATGATGAAGGAGAAGATGGAGGCTCTGAACAGAGAGATAGCAGCTCTTTCAGACACAGTCAGAGCCACAGAGGAGGAGCTGAGAGCTGAAGACGTCTCATTCCTGAACAACTACAAGGCTGCAGTGGAAAGAGTCCAGCAGCGCCCCCTGCTGGAGGATCCACAGCTGCCCTCAGGAGCTCTGATAGACGAGGCCAAACACCTGGGCAATCTGACCTTCAACATCTGGAACAAGATGAAGGACATGGTCTCCTACACTCCTGTGATTCTGGATCCAAACACTGCTGGTCCAGAACTCATCCTGTCTGAAGATCTGACCTCTGTGAGAGAAGGAGAGACACAGCAGCTTCCTGACAATCCAGAGAGGATAGTTTATTACTTCTCTGTTCTGGGCTCTAAGGGCTTTAACTCAGGGACTCACAGCTGGGATGTCGAGGTTGGAAAAAAATTGAAGGGTGTTTTTGGGCCTGGAATATGGAGAATATTGTTCTCTGGATATAAATACTATGCAGAGTCACCATCAGCAGACACTGATCTCATGTTTCAGAAGACGTTCCAGAGGATCAGAGTGAATCTGGACTGGAACAGAGGAAAGCTGTCATTCTCTGATCCTGATACTAACACACACATACACACCTTCACACACACTTTCACTGAGATGATGTTTCCTTTCATTTACACTGGGGATAAAGTCCCACTGAAGATATTAGCAGTGAAGGTCAGTGTGACAGTGGAACAGAGCAGTTAGAGATAAAGAGGTTGATTATATTCATCATGTTTATTTCTTAAAGGGAAAAGTCTCTGAATTGAAGCAATTAAACTGAACCTGCTCCTCCTGCTGTCTCATTATTACAAACATATGTTTGTTTCTCTTTCACTTGTTCTTAACATTAATGCTGAATGTACAATTATTCATCAACATCATAAAGTATTGTCTTTACTAGGTTGTCATATTTCTTTGTCCATTACTTCCTGATAATGAACACCGCGTTAGACATTATCCCTTTACTTCATCCTACAATCTTTCCTTTCTACTCAACATATAAAACATATAAATATAAATATATATATTTCTGAGTTGGTAGACCCTCCAGATACCCAAATCAATGTGCACAAACAGTAAAGTTTTCTCTAAGAAGGATGTTGATTCTAGTGTTGTTGCACTGACACTGGTTGGCCATATGGGGGTGCTAGAGGACCACGTTTTATGCCCATTTTACACTTTCTCTACAGTTTATCAGTCAGAGAGGTTATGGCTCAACCATTTTCCCAGCATCCCCTGGGAGTCTGACCTTTAAACTGCTCTGGGAGTCGAACCTTCAACCCTGCAGGGCCAGAAGCACAAATCAATAAAAAGTAGATTTTACTGTCACACACCTGTAGTTCCACCTGTAACCACAGTGTGGCAGTAGAGTTCAGGGGAAGTGGAGGCTGAATTCTCTCTGAGCAGCAGATTAGTCACTGAAATAATACAGAGAATAACATCCATTATAAATGTTATATATGCATTATTCTACAATCAAACTAACAATGAACCTGTTACAATCACAACACTGTTTGTGTGCAAAGGCCATGAAAGCTTCATGTAGCCTGTTTTATATCTCAGCAGTCAGACTTTATCTCAAATAAAACCCAATTTTGTAAGTTCAACATCCTTGATTAAGAAGCTTTAGTAGTTTTGAGTGAAACTGACTTAATTCTTACATTTTTTATTCATCATTTATTTGTATTTGTATAAAATACAGATCATTAATCTTAACAAAGACTATTGTTAACTCACACAATTGAGTTGTTACTAACAATGTTCAATGTCATCCAATTTAAGTTCAAATAACTTAAAGTAATGTCTAAAGTTTGATGAGCTGAACTGTTTCAGACAGTGAATACTCTGATTTGATTGTATGAAAAATCTTTATTTTTTATTTCCAGATTAATTGAAATAAAACTCCACGTGTTGTTTTGCTGTCGATCAGGAAACATCAGATTGTCTCCTCACAGATGAAATCTGACTCTCAGTTGTGAACAAACTCGACTGACAGCAGTTACACTTTCCACATCTTCCACTGTGACATTTAACAAGTCCGCACACGAATCCGATCAAGAGGAGACACTTTAAAACTCTCAGAGATAATCTGACATCAAACAAACACCGCTTTAAGCAACTCTGTGTCGCTGACGTGCGGTATCGGTTACGTAGAGATCTGACAGTTTAAAAAGGCACGAGCTGAAACGTCGGCAAGGTTAAACGCTGCAATCACCCGCCAACCGCCTGCTGGCCAGAGATGAAGGCGGCGACTGACAGCAAGCAAATGTTTGACGGACAGCGGCGTGACTTTAATGTATTAGTTAGTTAACTGACAGATATGTTATATAATGATGGAAGTTGAATAAATGTTGTTTATCAGTGTATAAGCATTGGTAAACTGTCCAAATACAGTTGTTATCAGTGTAAACAGCAATAATTACTGTAATCTCACAGATAATGACTTTTATTACACTTCTATAACTTTTAACATTCACATTAAAATAATAACAATCCAATAATAACAGCACTCTGCTGTAAATGGAAGTCTGATTATTGTATTATAGCAGAGTTCACCTGGATTTATAGATCATTGTTTACACTGTAAATATCTTTAATTAAACATTAAAACTACAGTAAATTAGACAAGATTTTATGTAAAATTAAAAGCGTATGTTTGATGGACAGCGGCGTGCTGCAGGCCAAGTCCCGCCCCCTTTACAAATGTCATGCAGTTTTTTTTATGTAAAGACACTGAAGATGACGCCGGCCCACACGGTGGGGATTAGAAAGACGACACTGAGGAGATGTTTAAAAACTTGTAAATTCAGCCAGCAGGAAACATGAGACGAGTTACCTGCACAGGTACAATCCCAACCTCAATCAAACGTCTGCTGATCATTTTACAATCCGCAGCTTCACCTTAAGATCCACTGTGTAACAGAAATAATAAATATTCAGTCTTTTTAATGTTTAATTAGAGATATTTACAGTGTAAAACAATGAGCTATAAATACAGGTGAACTCTGCTATAATACAATAATCAGGCTTACATTTACTGTTATTATTTATTATTATGGCTGTCAGTTAAACGCGTTATTAACAGCGTTAATGCAAACCCATTGTAACGGCGTCATTTTTTTGCGCAAGATTAACGTTCTTTTTGGCCTAGCACACTTTGTAGTTTTTTTCACATGCTGTTGCAACAACTAGTAACATTAGAAAAACTACAACACCCACCGGATCTAGCTAGACAGGAAAACAAAACAACAGGCACGCCGCACACACTTGTTTAAGAGTAGTAGACGTTACGTTTTGAGTGGATGGCGAGCGCGAGACCCCAAAATGGATGCCAATAATATTCTGAATGGAAAGTTTACTTTTAAAAAGTTGCCAAATGGTTCCATTGACAAGACCAAAGTGATCTGTGTGTTTTGTCGTTGTGAACTGAGCTATCATCGCAGCACGTCCAGTCTGAAATACCACCATTCTCCGCCCCCTCGTCAAAGCCAGGCGACAATGGATGATTTTTCAATAAAAACAACATTTGCACAAAGCAAGCCGATCCACTTTTCCATGTTGATAAGAGCATTAAAATGAGAAAAAATAATGGGACAAAAAAAAATCAAGGGACATTTAGAATAGATAAAAATGTGCGATTAATTGCGATTAATTGCGAGTTAACTATGACATTAATGCGATTAATCGCGATTGAATATTTTAATCGTTTGACAGCACTAGTTATTATTTGTTATTGTTGGATTTGTAAATCTTGTTTACACACAGTGTGTTGGCAGCACCTGAGGACCTGATCGATGCCAGCGGCCCCCTGCGACAGCCACACTCTGATTGGTAGATGCCCCTCTGGTCTGAGCGCGCTCACTGGGGACACTCTGGCCCAGTTCCACACACACACACACACACACACACACACTCTAATACTTCTGTACTTTAACCCTCAAACAGCCAGTTGAAGTGAAAACAATGTTTGTGTTTGTGATAGTTTTATTGTTTTAATGTTGGTATTTTACTGGTTGCTTTGTCCTGGTTGTGGTTAGTTAATGGTACATTTCACAATAACAACTCACTGTGTTTACAGTTTTCTGTTAAAATGCTGCATTAAATCAGAGATAAGTTTCACTTCTTGCTGATTATTCATGTGCACTTTAACCTAAAGGTTAGAGAACTATTTATGAGGACGGATATTGACACATTTTACTCGCTGTAGGGTGATCACAACATTACGGTCTGAGCTCCTGCTGATAAGGATGCTGCTAGCTTAGCATTAGTCTCTGGCTGTAAGTTAGTTTGCTAAAGCTGAACTAAAGAGAATAAATACTGTGCGAAACAGTTGACAGAAATGTTGCTGCAACCCCCCCGCTGGTTCTCCTGATACGAATAAATTAGAACATTTTCTCGATTCGCCGTTCGTCAAACTGCCGAAATTCAAAATCTACACAGTTGATTTCTCCATTCAAATATTGTTAGAAGTGAATTTTGCTGTGAAATAATGTCAAAAATAGTTGCTTCAGCATGCACAGCGAGCTCGTAGACTCAGATATTCGTGTTAATCTAGTTTAAATTCTGTAATTTCTCTCATCCACAGAATTCCCCGAACAGCTGAAACACTTGATTCAACATCACACTCAGTGTTATTAATGTAACAGTACGTTAGCATTTAAAAATGTAAACAAGTGTTTTGCACTTGTTTTATGAGGGAAATATGTTGAGCTGTGGTCGTCCTCGGAAATGAAACTGTTCACAAGATGAAAACACTACGAGAACCACAGAGGAACATTTGGAAGTTGACTTTACGATGTTTTGGTTCCGTCAACTTCGAGTCTTGAAATCTCGCCGATGGCGCTTCAGAAGCGACTTCCTGCCCGACGGTATTGATTTGTTTCATATTAGAGACTCTACCAGACTTCTGGTGTTGATGTAGCTTCAATCTGTTACAGAGCAAATAAATCACCACCTCCAGCTGAATCACTGATTATAAATGAGTAACACATTCAACTGTGCCATCCCTTTTACTACTACTACTACCGTTACCATGACGACCAGCGTTGTTGGCTCGCCGGTTGCCCCTTCAGGCTTGGCTGCTGTTCAGACACTCAGCCCCCCCACCCCACTCCACATTATTTGGTTTAGAGACACAACAGCCACCAACAGTCCAGCTCTCGGCCTTCGTGTCTGCTGCTCTTTCAGTGTGTGTGTGTGTGTGTGTGTGTGTGTGTGTGTGTGTGTCGTCCTCTAATGACATCACCGATTACAAACTCTCTGGTTCTTCAGTTCACCTGGACGGATCCGATACGCATCCAGATACCTGGGCTACGATACGATTCAGGGTTTATTTATTTAATGTAGAAATGTATTTTACAATCTGAACTAAAATAAGCCAATTCCAAGTTCTAACCTTCAAATATTAGGAGCGTAAAGATTTTATTAAACATTATAGATGCTTCTACATCTGTACGTGGATCCTGGATGGATCGTAATGTACCATAAACCGGTTGATGGTCTAAAATTGTGTTTCACTGTCAGGTCAACGCCAGGGTCTCGGCTGAAGAACGACGAGATTTACAGTGAACCATCAAATCTGAAATCTAAAGTCTGGAAGATATTTGGATTCTACATGAAAGTCCGTCCATTTGTAAGATCGGACACTAATGAAGTCCAGAACTACTGCAGACCACTGTATGCTAATACAGTTAGCACCAGTTACCGGGCTTTTATTTGAACTCAACCTGCCTTTATTTGGAAGAGGCCTTTAATTCTCTCTCAATGCTATCAGATTGTTTATTTAATCAATATACATCCAAAGATCTTTCTGAAGTAACCTCCTCCTTCAAAATAAAACCATTAATGAATCGCGTTGGATCAGAAAACGGGCATCAGTTTATGATCCACGCAGAGAATAACGTCCGAACGCGAAAGAGAAACTAAGATTCACTAAATCAACATTTCAGTTCTATTTTCAGCCTCTTTTAGCTCCTAGTTTTGGTTTTTCAGTACATTTACTAAACAAATATATAAAGTATTAATGTAGAAACAGTCTGCAGTGGTTCCTGATTACTTCTGATTATTGAGTTGATGCACAGACACTCTGCCGTCAAACCTGAGTCAGCGAATCAAATCCAAGCAGCTTATTTCCATTCGGAAACATCTGCGTCACTCGTTAATAGAGACAGACAGCAAAAAGAACACACAAAGACAAAGAGAAGAGGAACTGTTCCTTCGTATTGTGGCTGTAAGTGACGCTGCCACCTGTAGGGGGCGCTAGCAGGACTTCATTTGGTTATAGTAGTATTTAATGACTAAAATGCACTCAGTCTGAGATATTTTGGGGACATTAACTGCTGTGTTAAATCAGCTCTAATATGGAAGTAATGAAAAGTTGTGTGGTCAGATTTTAGATTTAGAGGCGTTAGTTTGCTGGATTCCTGTTGGGATTAAACCAGATTAGTTTGTGGAGCGGAGGCGACCCGCTGAGAGCCAGCAGTCCTTCAACCTGCTGCTGTCGGACTGGAATATACAGATAGAAAAGGTAGAGTGTCCAGTTACAGACAGTCTGTTCTGTTTGAGCTGCAGGTTCTTATCCAACCAGTCCGGACCGTGTACGAACCGGCCCGGCGCTCAGATCTGATCTTTAAACGTGCGTTCTTCAGTTCAATTATTTGCACTTTGAAGGCCACTTTTTCAATTAAATGTTTGAGTTTAACTCCAACTCTTACGTTTTTAAATAAACTAATTATAAATAACGATAATTTACTTTTCTTGACTCAACTTGACTTAAAACTTATGTTAACTAAATTAAGAGTTTTGTCAACTTTAACTGACTTGACCAGCTGACTTTGCAACAAGCTGATTGGTTGTTGAAACAGGTTAACAGTCAGATAACTATCAGCTGGGCCACGGTCCTTAATGTCACTACAACAGCCCGCTGTCCCGTTTCACCAACATTTGTAAAAAGTGGTAGCCGTATATGTCGTGTCAGGATGTACAAAAAAGCTTCTTGGAGCCATATCCTAAATCCGACAGGAAGTCAGTCATTTTGAATTTCATATCGATATTTCGCTCCATTTCTGCCATTTCCAGGCCTTCTGTTTTATCAGACTCCAGAATTGATCGGATCGACTTTACATTTGGTCAGTACAGTCTAAAGACATTCACCAAGAAAACGTATCAAAATCTTGAGGTTTCGTCAAACGGCGTCTCCGTGGTGTTGCATCAAAAATATCAGTTTCTCCATGAAAAAGGAACCCTAACCCTGCCTTCAGTGTACGTTCTGCAATCAGCACCAAACTTTACATGTTTGATTCACAACTACCTGCCAATATTTGGTTCATTTCCAGAAGATTTTGCAGCATTCTCATCTGGCACCGGAGCCGTTCAAAAGGTCTGCGGTTGCTGCTCTATATTAACGTAAAGTGTGTTTAATGTCCAGGAAAAGGTATCAGTGGACTTTGGTTTTGGTGGAGCACATTCACACTAATATCCTCACATTTCTGTAGGACAAAGTATGAGACTTAATTATAATATACAGGTGACACACACACACTTTGAGGAGGAAGTATCAGATCTCTCTCTTTACACCTCACTGACCAGTAAGAACGCTTTGTCCTAACACAACAAACACATTTACAACGCTTCAGCGGCGGCACACTCACCCACACACACTGACCTCTCCTGAGCGTCTCGTGACCCCTCACACAGCCAATCAGAGGGCCGGGAGCCGGGGATGTCAGCGGGCAAGTGCGGGGCGTATTGTTGGGAGAACGGAGGGAGGCATGCTGCCCGGTGGCGCCCGGCGATACCCGACTCCCCTCCACTGTTGGCGGTGTTAGTAACGTATCATTAGCTGTCACTCATTTCCAACATAATCTCATTACCTGCTCATGTTGTCTCAGTAACGACACAATGAAAGACTTTTCAATGCTTTCACAAATATAACAATAAAACTCAGAACAAAGTGAAATACAGTCTCAGCTCTAAACCAGCAGCACTCTAACACTTCTCTTTATTGATCAGACTGATCAGAATACACTTTATCTATACGGATTATATTGATGCTGAACCTTCAGTCTGACCGTCTCAGAGAAACCAAACCAACGTAAAACTGCGTTCAGGATCTGCTCCTCGTCACCAGGACCAAAGTATCAGAGGATTGTTGCAACAGGGACCTTTTCTCTTGTAACACAGGAAGTCTCTGACCGCTGCACTGCTGCATATGCTAACTGTGCTAGCTGCTCTAGTTAGGGGTCCTATTAACTGTCTGTACTCGGACCGGGAGCTGGAAGGACAGGGGGAGTTTAAACACTGTTAGTGTAGGAGCAGAGGGACCCAGCGGGGAATACTGCTGGGGAGCGGGTCCCGAATGAGCCACAGAACCGGAGCGGGGCGGACCGACAGAGGCCGGATGATGTCCAGCGGCTCCGACCAGGACTCTGACTCTGACTCTGGGGATTTATGTTGAACATTAATACATTTGATGTCTTTATGATGAAGCAGCTGGTTGGTGATTGGAGCCCTGGGCGAGCGAGGTTAGAGGCCTGAGGTGTTTTCTCTCTCTCTCTCTCTCCCAGGGCTTTAATTGTCCCTGAGCTCCCAGCAGGGCACCACACACACACACACACACACACACACACACACACACACACACACACACACACACACACACACACACATTAACTACCCCCCTCAAAACACAAACATGAACACACAGGACAAGTAATACCCTCCTAACACACACACACACACACACACTGGAGGTTAGAGAGCGGGGAGACTCTATGTGTGTGTGTGTGTGTGTGTGTGTGTGTGTGTGTGTGTGTGTGTGTGTGTTCAGTC
>NW_026136704.1:638436-640936 GCF_905237075.1 Dicentrarchus labrax
AATACTCTGATTAATGTGCAATACTTTGATTAATGTGCAACACTCTGGTTAATGTGCAACACTGGTTAATGTGCAATACTATGGTTAACGTGCAACACTAAGTTATGTGCAATACTCTGATTAATGTGCAACACTGGTTAATGTGCAATGTGTGTGTGTGTGTGTTTGCGTGTGTGTAAGAGTGTGTGTGTGTGTGTGTGTGTGTGTTTGTAAGAGTGTGTGTGTGTGTGTGTGTGTGTGTGTGTGTGTGGGTATAGTATCAACTTACACAATGAGTTTCACCAAACCAGTTTCATTACAAACATGTTGACCAAGTTAAATCTCCAGCAGAGCAACATGTTACTAAATATAACTGTATCAGTGTAAATATATGACCCTACCTACGTCCCGAAAATAACCTACAGTCCCGAGTCGTGTCCCAAAAATGACAGTTAGGTTAAAAGATGTGAACGAGCTGAAACAAGAGCTTTCTGTATGCTGTGAGACTTGTTAGCGTGCTCATTAGCTGGCTACTCATGTCTCTTTTATCTTTTAACCTTTTAACATAGCATATCTAGGTACAGGAAGTACTTAATGTGCAACACTCTGAGTAATGTGCAACACTATGAGTAATGTGCAACTATGAGTAATGTGCAATACTCTGATTAATGTGCAATACTTTGATTAATGTGCAACACTCTGGTTAATGTGCAATACTCTGATTAATGTGCAACACTGAGTAATGTGCAATACTCTGATTAATGTGCAATACTTTGATTAATGAGCAATACTTTGATTAATGTGCAATACTATGGTTAACGTGCAACACTGAGTTATGTGCAATACTCTGATTAATGTGCAATACTCTGGTTAATGTGCAACACTCTGAGTAATGTGCAATACTTTGATTATGATGATTAATGTGCAATACTCTGGTTGAACACTTTAATGTGCAATACTTTTTTGATTAATGTGCAATACTTTGATTAATGTGCAATACTCTGGTTAATGTGCAATATTCTGGTTAATGTGCAATACTTTGATTAATGTGCAACACTGGTTAATGTGCAATACTATGGTTAACGTGCAACACTGAGTAATGTGCAATACTCTGATTAATGTGCAATACTTTGATTAATGAGCAATACTTTGATTAATGTGCAATACTCTGGTTAATGTGCAATATTCTGGTTAATGTGCAATACTCTGATTAATGTGCAACACTCTGGTCAATGTGCAATACTCTGGTTAAGGTGCAATATTGTGATTAATGTGCAACACTGGTTATTGTGCAATACTCTGGTTAATGTGCAATACTCTGATTAATGTGCAATACTTTGATTAATGTGCAATACTCTGGTTAATGTGCAATACTTTGATTAATGTGCAGTACTCTGGTTAACGTGCAACACTGAGTAATGTGCAATACTCTGATTAATGTGCAATACTTTGATTAATGTGCAACACTCTGGTTAATGTGCAACACTGGTTAATGTGCAATACTATGGTTAACGTGCAACACTAAGTTATGTGCAATACTCTGATTAATGTGCAACACTGGTTAATGTGCAATACTATGGTTAACGTGCAACACTAAGTTATGTGCAATACTCTGATTAATGTGCAACACTCTGGTTAATGTGCAATATTCTGATTAATGTGCAATACTCTGGTTAATGTGCAATATTGTGATTAATGTGCAATACTCTGGTTAATGTGCAACACTGGTTAATGTGCAATACTATGGTTAACGTGCAACACTGAGTAATGTGCAACACTCTGGTTAATGTGCAATATTCTGATTAATGTGCAATACTCTGGTTAATGTGCAATACTCTGGTCAATGTGCAACACTCTGGTTAATGTGCAATATTCTGATTAATGTGCAATACTCTGGTTAATGTGCAATACTCTGATTAATGTGCAATACTTTGATTAATGAGCAATACTTTGATTAATGTGCAACACTCTGGTTAATGTGCAATATTCTGATTAATGTGCAACACTCTGGTTAATGTGCAACACTCTGGTTAATGTGCAACACTCTGATTAATGTGCAATACTCTGGTTAATGTGCAATATTCTGATTAATGTGCAATATTCTGATTAATGTGCAATGTGCAATACTTTGATTAATGTGCAACACTCTGGTTAATGTGCAACACTGATTAATGTGCAACACTCTGGTTAATGTGCAATACTCTGGTCAATGTGCAACACTCTGATTAATGTGCAACACTCTGGTTAATGTGCAACACTCTGATTAATGTGCAACACTCTAATTAACGTGCAATATTGTGATTAATGTGCAATACTCTGATTAATGTGCAACACTCTAATTAACATGCAATATTGTGATTAATGTGCATTACTCTGATTAATGTGCAACACTCTGGTTAATGTGCAATATTCTGATTAATGTGCAATACTCTGGTTAATGTGCAATACTCTGATTAATGTGCAATACTTTGATTAATGAGCAATACTTTGATTAATGTGCAACACTCTGGTTAATGTGCAA
>NW_026136704.1:645936-670936 GCF_905237075.1 Dicentrarchus labrax
CATAAAGATACAGTGTATACTGATCAATATCATCCATAAAGATACAGTGTACACTGATCAATATCATCCATACAGATACAGTGTGTACTGATCAATATCATCCATAAAGATACAGTGTATACTGATCAATATCATCCATAAAGATACAGTGTATACTGATCAATATCATCCATAAAGATACAGTGTATACTGATCAATATCATCCATAAAGATACAGTGTATACTGATCAATATCATCCATACAGATACAGTGTATACTGATCAATATCATCCATAAAGATACGTGTATACTGATCAATATCATCCATAAAGATACAGTGTCACTGATCAATATCATCCATACAGATACAGTGTGTACTGATCAATATCATCCATAAAGATACAGTGTATACTGATCAATATCATCCATAAAGATACAGTGTATACTGATCAATATCATCCATAAAGATACAGTGTATACTGATCAATATCATCCATAAAGATACAGTGTATACTGATCAATATCATCCATAAAGATACAGTGTATACTGATCAATAATCTATATAGATACAGTGTATACTGATCAATAATCCATAAAGATACAGTGTACACTGATCAATAATCTATAAAGATACAGTGTACACTGATCAATATCCAGTGTAACTCTCTTTCTACTTTTCTTTAAATGCCACATTCAGCAGAATTGGACTCATTAATCAAACAGGAGAGTTTCTGCCTCTATGAATTCTGGGTAACTGAACAGTTTCCACATGAGCGATCAGAAACATCCGGAGACCTTTTTTATTAAGATTCATCTTTTCATTTCCTCCACGTCTCTGAGCTCAGAGCGTCCAATTCATCACGCCGCTCTGACATTAAATAACAATCTGACGGAGCAGGAAGTCACAGACTGTAATTCCTCTGATGGCCCCTAGAGGGCGTCGCCACCAAAACACAGTGAAACAGAAGTTTCCTTTAATTCAATTCAATTCAATTCAATTCAATTCAATTTTATTTGTATAGCGCCAATTCATAACAGAAGTTATCTCAGGACACTTTTCAAATAGAGCAGGTCTAGACCGAACTCTTTAACATTTAAACACTAAAAGTAAAACTTAATGCTGGCAAACACCTTTTACTCTGTATTAAAATGCTGTGCTCAGATTATGAAAAATATTTAGGGATCCAAAGTATTTAAAGAATATTTTAACCTCACAATAAATAAATAAGTGATTTTATATTCTGTATTTTTTATTTTTTTATTTTAAACAAATAAAAAAATGTATTAAAAAATGTTGGCAGGTCGAACCTTAACGTGGTCCTTCTGTGTCTCAGCCTCTTATTCTGATGTTTTTAGTTCTGGCTTTGGATGTTGCAGTGCAAACAGGTCATATCTAGTGTATCTTATTTAGATGAAGCCAAAAAAGACAGAAGTAAATGCTGTAGATACAGGGCATAGGTCAGTGCTTTAGATTCTGGGCAAAAGGCAAACTGTTTTCGCTTCTTTTGGCACATATTTCATCTCATCTTCGCCAAAATTGGTGCATAGCATGTTTAGATGAAGCCAAGCAAGACTTACAGGTTCATGTTTGAGTATCACTCATCGTTACCGAACTTCCAAAAGCTCAATGTCCTTAACAGGACAGAAATCTTCAGTTCTGCCGACAACAGCTCCACCATGTGGCCGTTAATAAAACCCTGACGTAATATACAGTTAGCGCTGATTTTGGTGTTTTCAGACATGAATCACAAACACTACCACTGGGACTCTTTCAGAAGCAGTCAAACATTAAGTATTGTGGTTGTCATCAGCTGATCCCTCCTCCTTTAAGTCAGCATTCATATATGTAATCAGATTACATTTTAATAGTAACCCTGTCCGTCTCTCTTTCTGTCTGTCTGTCCGTCTCTCTTTCTGTCTGTCTGCCTGTCTGTCTGTCAGACTCTCAGTGTGTTTTCAACAGTTCTCCACCTGCTGGTCTGATGTGGACCGAGCAGCTCTCTCCTCACCTGCAGAGGAACAAACAGGTACGTGGCTCAGGTTCAGCGTAACTTTGCATCAAGTAGGAAAATCAGGGCTGAGTTGTTTTTCCGACTAACAGATAAAGAAATGTTATCTGTTTTTATCTGATGTGCTCATAAATTAAAATCAGGAACTTCTTTCCACACATTTTTGGATGATGCAGATTTTTACAGATATAAGCCACGCTCATTGATCGTGACTCGATGTACCAGAATTCTGACTACTGACAATAGCTCCACCTTGTGGCCGTTAATAAAATCAAATCTCTCAAACACAGTGGTCAGTTACGACCTATTTGGGGTATTTTCAGATGTGAATCACAACCAAATCTTGCTGGCAATCGCACGTATTTTTTTCAGGAAATTCAAATATTCTAGTTGGTTTTGCTATTTATTTTGTTATGTCTGATAGCGCCGCTGTGAATTGGTCCTAAAGTGGGGGACTTCTATCTGACTTTCTCTGTTTTTAATCTTCTTCCAGCTCCAGGACACTCTGCTGCAGAGAGAGGAGGAACTGGCCCGGCTGCAGGAGGAGAACAACAAACTTAGAGAGTTCCTCAACTCCTCCTTTGTGAGGAACCTGGAGAAAAAGGCAAAGGTCTGGTCGCCATCGTAACGCACGAGAATCAGTAGATCGAGTTCCCAATAATACTTCCTGAACACTCACGTCTTTCCACCAGATAAACCTAATGACACTGATGAGCAGGCACTGCCTCTGCCGGGAAAGGTCCTCTGAGACAAGATTATTAATAATTTTAAACATCAGGCATCAGAATAGAATAAGAAGTGATGGCAATCGCTTGGCTTCTTATCTGGTACTTTTAGGGTCTGTTTATAGAGTGAGTCCACAGGCTTAAGTGCAGTCCCACCTACCTATGACCAGGTTGATATGCAGTGAGACAGATGGGTCAGGTGTTTGTCGAAACCAGAAAGGTGTTATTCTAAAGGTCTTGCTCTGTCCTTGTTTGCCTCTCACAGAATCTAACCGCTGATGGGAGGAGGAAGCTGAAGAGAAACCTGATGTTCGCAGACGACGGACCTTTCCAGAGCTGCAGTCATCAACTCCTGACCTCCCAGCAGGTCAGCAAGAGAGTCTGCAGGAACCTCACTGCCGAGTTCTGCTCCGAGTCCTCTGAGACATCTCCCTCCTCAGAACCAAACCTGGACCTGTGGGTTCTACGAACATTGGGACTGAAGGACAGAGACACCATCGATACGTCGTCCTCCTCCTCCTCTTCACCTGGATACAGTCTCAGCAGTTTAGTTTATGATGCCGCAGTCAGCTCTTCCTCGTCCTCTGAATACTCTCTCAACTCCTCTTTTGGCCCTTCGGACACCACTTCTACGCCATCCTCTGTGCACAGCTACCGCCAAAGATTGACACATCAGACTGAGTATGGGTACACTGCTGCCAAACACCAAGAAGATAATTTTGCTAATCCTGCCAAGTCGCCTCAGAACTGCACAACTTCTCCAGGTCAACAAGTAGCTGGACCGTGTGAAGGTCCTGAAGCTGTGATCAGGAGCTACAACATACTAACTGCCTTCCAGTCGCCACCAGAAGAACTGCCATTCACCCCGTCACAAGACAGATCAGAGATTTGCTCCTTCGTAGCCTCGAGTCGAGTGCAAACTCCAGTTAAACATCCTGCCTACTGGTCTCCACTGAGAGTCACCCGGACCCCATCACAGGACAAAATCCACTTCAGTCCAGCAGGAGAAAGACTCCCTTTCTCTCCCATCTTGTCATCAACTCCCGTCATGAACCAGCAATGCCCAATAAGTCCAGCAGCGGGATCTCAGCCTCCTGCCACGCCTCAGACACCTCGCTGCCGGACAGATTTGGCATTCAGTATGTCCCTCAGCCCGTCCAGCAGCGTCAAGACCCACAGCTTCCCCCAGGGACAAGCCTTTGTCAGAAAGGACACAGAGGGAAGGTGGAACTTCACCTGGGTGCCAAGACAAGGACCATAAGTCCTTGCTGACCTCAAAAGGACCTCAGAAAAGATTTCCAATTTGGTGTTGTTAACTGAGAAGTGTTCTTTGGCCAAACTTTTAGGACTACAAGTCCACACTGAACTTGTTGCTGACTTCTTAGACTTCGTTCTGGGTTCTTGGTGCTGATTTTACAAGACAATGCAAGTCCTTAAAAGACCCTCAGTCCATACAGACAGTTATCAAAGACCTCGACAAGATCGAGTGCGGTGGAAATTATTTCTCCTCCGATAATTTGCCTTTTGTTTGTTCTTAACCCTAAAATCAATGAGATGCTCATTCAGACGTTAAAATAGCTGTGTTGGATTTTGTGAGTTTTTTGGGAGAATTTCTGGGGCCTAAAACACGGCAGCTTTTCTAAAAATGAATGCATGTCGCAATGTTTTTAAACATTCGTTAAAAGTCGAAGGCAACTTGTTCCAGGAGAATGAAATCGAACTGTTTGGAGGATAAATGTGTGGAGATGCAGCGATACCAGTATCAGGCACCTGATGCCTCCCTGGTAGCAGGAGATGTTTTAAACAACTTTTACAACAACATTTAATTTGTTACAGTCAGAAAGATGATGAACATCTGATTAAAATTAAACATTTAAAGTACTTATATTGATGCATCTTCACAACAAGAAACCAGTATGTGAGTTTTGGCTCTACGTCTTGCACAGAAAGGATGCAGAGATTGGACAAAGTTGCGCAGAATTCACAGCGATTGGTTCAATTTGTGTTAATTGTTTGTTGATTGTAACTTCCTGGATGAGCTGTTTTAGGATGTGTGAACTGTGGGAGTTATGGATCATTGTAGGTTTGTAGCTAATTAAAGCCAACTGACAGTGAGTGTAACATTGAACATTAACACGACTGCCTAAAATTGTTGTTCATATGCTGAGGTTTTTGGTTTTTTATTTAGTTTGTGAAACTGCCACATAAAATATCAGTAATGCCCCGTGTGCCGCTTTGTGTCCCTTACTATATTTATAAAGTACAAACTGGTGCCACCAGAAAGCGATAACTGCCTCACGATATCAGACAATGAATGCACTGGTATTAGCATATAGCTACCGGAGGGGCCTGTGCCCCGTCAGCATCAGATGCTGTATTCGGTCTTGTTGTGCTGTTTACTGGGAGCTTCCAGTCCACAAATGTAACACACATTCAGCACTATAAGACACTGCGACAAGTCCCTCGTCTCTGCTTCCTGTTTCATGTGGACTTTAAAAGAAGCTAAAAATGAGAAAAAGACAAACAATGTGATTTTAAAGCTGCCACCAATCGGTTGGGTGGATATTTGTCACTGCCGTTGTTCCTAACCCTGTTTTTAAAACACCTGCTAATTGCTACAGATTAGTACAAATGAGTTTTTAAATATTTACACTAATAATAATCAAACATATGATTGGATACTAACAGTAGCATTCTAGCTAGTAGCATGTTAGTGATCTAGCTAGCTTGCTAACTAAACACAAAGCACTTTTAACACCATTTAATCATTTTGTTTGTGAGGAATTCACATTTTAGCACCTAATTAAAGATTTCTCATCCTGTGAGTGTTTCAGAAACACCAACCTCTGTTTCCAGCTTCATGACGATAATCCAAAAGGCTTTTTAAGCATTTATGTAAAACAAAGGAGAATTTTCTCAACCCATATTCGGCTAATTCAACATTGAAATGTGAATAATATATATTTTTACACAAATTCTTGTCAACAACTTTTTATTCTAATTTTCCACAACTTTTAATAACAACACATAAAGTTGTACCAGGGAATTAACACAGCAGAGTAAACTCATAACTTAATGTTTTTAAAATCTATATTATTTAAACCAAAGTAGGTTTCACTATGAAAGATATTGTTTGTTCTACATGTTTCACATCCGTCATTTGTCATTAATTTCACATAAAGAAAATTAACATTATACATGAATGAATGAATTGAGCATGTGCTTTATTTTAATTGTAAATTATTTGTAAAATTGTTGTTTTCAGTTCCGATGTTAAGCTCACACATTCCTACATGTGAACGCTCCTTTGTTATTAATATGAGAATTTCAGGGTATTTTTTGTTGCCATAAATGCTGGTGTAACAGGGCTCACAAATAATGTAGTATAAATATTTAATTCATACTAACCCAGCAGCTGGTTGTGTTCACTGACGGTTGTTGTAACGTCTTTATATTAACGTGTACAGAATGTAAACTAACAGGAAAAAACTGATTCACAGCCTGAGTCTCTGATTATTTCACAACCTCACATTTAATAACATATAAATATATAATAAACATATATATATATATATAAGTATATTAAGTTTACAACTACTGATCTCATTTGTGACTGTTGCCTAAATTATGTTCAGTTGCAACATCTCTTTGAGTGAGAGAAGCTTTACATTCTTGGTCAGAGGTCACATGATCAAAAAGAGCTCAACAGTTCTAAATAGAGAATTTATTAATCATTGTTAACCTTTTGTCTCCACTACAGAAACACTAGCTAACTGCTAAAATCTGATAGGTTGTCTGAGGGTATTAGTTTGATTAATGCTTTAATAATGGGAGTATTGATTACTGATCAGGATCATTTTCAGATAATTGTACTCTTTCGATTCAGGGCCAACTAAGTAAAACCAGACTTGTTAAAGTTTTCTCTCTGTGCTGACAGCCTCTTCACTCTTTAGCTCAGTTACCAGTTCAACCAGTCTGACCATCCCTCCCTTCTCGGGAACAAAAGCGGCTCCCTGGAGATGGCCCACCCCCACATCCGATCCGCCCCCAAAGGTAACGATGGTGGGGTTTCTGCTCCCCGGGGGCTCCCAATACAGGGTCCCAGGTCCCTCGAGGGCGAGCCGGGGGGCCGAGGGAAAGTTGGGAGCGAGATGTGTCCGTGGCAGAGCCGACCGAGTGGTCTATCTCTAATGACAAGGTAAGACTGGCTGCAGATGTCCGACAGATTGGAGGCTCTTTCAGGACAGGGAGGGCCCCGAGTCTGGCAGGAATGTGAAAGGAGGGCCGCTCCGGATCACAGGCTCTGAGTGTCGGCCAGGGAAAGGGGTCATTAAAGAGGCCGGCCGGCTGAAACTCAATCCGCCCCGGCTGATCGGGGGAACGGCCTCACCGCCACGTTCTCGCAGGGGCCGACAGCTTGGCTCGCCTCAAAACACGTCAGCTAATGAGTCGACACGTCTCGCACAGGTGAGCCGGTTCTCAGAGAGTCTCCAACTCGTTTCAGCTTTTTCCTCGACAGTTTCCTGAAGGAAGCCAGAGCTCAGGTTTCAGACTCGACTGCACAGAGAGGAGAGAGAGAGAGAGAGAGAGAGAGAGGGGATTACACAACCTGCAGCTCAACGCAGCGGCACTTCGGTAGGACACTGCAGATCCATTTAAAAAAGTCCATCAGGAAACATAAACATAAATCACCTCGGTACCGCTGTCTCGGAGGTTGTGTTCACTGGGAGGCTGCTGAGCCCCGTTCAGTTGCTAACGCTAACGGAAGATAGATTAGCAGTTAGCAGCATTAGCAATATTCTCTCCATAAAATAAGATCCAGTTTAAATCACTGATAAAGTTGTGTTTTATGTTACAATCGACTATTATGGATGATTTTTAAACAGTTTGTTTATATGAATGAAACTAAAAAGATTCAGTATTTTACAGGAATTAACACTAATCAAGAGGAAAACAGACGACAGGCCAAATCTCCAAAGCTGCTGGTTTGTTTAAAGGTGATATAAATATTCACTCTGCCACTAGAGGTCGCACTAGAGTCAGCATCACTCTGGCCCACCAGACTCCATTCAAAAAACCACCATTTTAATATCAATTTTTCAGGTAGTCACTCTTCAGTACTTGACCCGAGACCAGACTCTCAGAGGTCAGACTGAACACCAGCAGAGGTCTGCAGGGGTCAGAGGTCAGAGCCAGCAGCACAGTGGGAGGTGGGCGGAGCCAGCAGCTGTCAGTCAGGTGGAGGTGTAACATTGACAGACACTCAGACCACAACAAGCTCCCAGAGAGCAAATTAACCTGACATTAAGTGTCACCACCCGAAACCCCGCCCCCATGATGTCACCCCGACTGCCAGAGAGGTATCCCACAATCCCTCACTGCTGGTTCACCTCGCACTCTTTTAACAGGATTACCCAGAGTTCAGTTTGTTAAACACACTTCCTGGAACAGAAAGTTTCACATTTAAACTCAAATTTCACAATAAAAGCCTCACATGCAACTAAAAGTAGACCCTGAGAACTCTCCACAGACACCCAGCTGCTGCCCGTCCTACAGCTGGTGGTAGACAACAAAGTGTAACAGCCAACTGAAGTTATTGATGAGTCCTGACAGATACAGCGACCGTATTAACTGTGTGTGTTACTGTAAACTACCTTTAAGTACCACAGAAGAAGAAACCAGGAGGGTTTATCTCCACTTCCTGTTACTCTCTGCTGTTTCCAAGGTTCATTATTTTAGAAGGTCAGCTCAGTTTATGGGAATTATTAAGGTTCCAATCCCCTCTGCTCCACACTGTCACACCAAACTCCATTCAAAAAACGGCTGTTTTAAGGAAGTAAACCCTTTATTTCCACCATCAGTGAGACTCTGATTGTGTGTGTGTGTGTGTGTGTGTGTGTGTGTGTGTGTGTGTGGACCTTATTGATCGCTCTCTGACAGTAATTAGCTGATTGATGAGGGACACACACAGATTACAGATTGACGGAGTGGTTCTGGGTAACGACCTTTGACCTCTGTATGGAGAGCTCAGTGAGGGAGAACATCAGCGGCAGAGCGGTGGAGGATGAGGAGGAGCAGTGCATTATGGGATCCTGAGATCATCAAGAGCTTTTAATCTCAAACTGGAGGACATTTAAACTCTTTTATACACATTAACAGGACTTTATTGTATCTGTCACACACACACACACACACACACACACACACACACACACACACACACACACACACACAGACACACACACACACACACACACACACAGACACACAGACACACACACACAGACACACAGACAGACAGACACACTGAGGAATCTGTGTGTTAATGGTTAATGAGTCTTTATGGAGTTTGTGTGTGATGATCAGTAACTGCATACCAACATACTAACTGCTGCTCAACAATTAACCCACACACACACACACACACACACACACACACACACACACACTCAGCTTCCTCACTGGTTCCCAACCTGAGGGTCGGGACCCCCACTACAGGTCGCCAAAGCTTCACAGAGGGTCAGAATTATTATATAATATTAATATAAAATAATATTGTTAAAAATCTAAATATGAGGAAAACTCATCTGATCAATAATCAAACTTCAGTAAAGTTTATTGATGAGACTCGAGCTGCTGATTACGATCAATAAACAGGAAACAGCTCCTGTTGGACGCCAGTGAGTGGCGGGATTATTTCCTCCAGTGGATCGAGTAACGGCGGTCGCGTGCTCTAAGCGTGTGTGGAATGTAAGTCGACCAACGGAGACGACCTTTGGCACGCAGAGCGCACACTGGCAGCACGCCATGAACACACTCAGGTCCAAAACACACACACACACACACACACACACACACACACACACTAACAGTTATAATTAATAACCAGTCCAACAGGGAGCAGCAGCCTCAAACATCTGATATCAGCTCTGAGATTCACCATGGATCAGGCCCCGCCCCCTCCAAGGTCAAAACTCTGTCAGATTAAACCTGAATCAGTGTCTGTGTTGCAGAGTCCAACACAGAGTCCAACACAGAGTCCTCAACACAGAGTCCACAACACAGAGTCCACAACACAGAGTCCAACACAGAGTCCAACACAGAGTCCACAACACAGAGTCCAACACAGAGTCCAACACAGAGTCCAACACAGAGTCCACAACACAGAGTCCACAACACAGAGTCCACAACACAGAGTCAACACAGAGTCCAACACAGAGTCCACAACACAGAGTCCACAACACAGAGTCCAACACAGAGTCCAACACAGAGTCCACAACACAGAGTCCACAACACAGAGTCCACAACACAGAGTCCTCAACACAGAGTCCACAACACAGAGTCCAACACAGAGTCCTCAACACAGAGTCCACAACACAGAGTCCAACACAGAGTCCACAACACAGAGTCCAACACAGGTCAACACAGAGTCCACAACACAGAGTCCACAACACAGAGTCCAACACAGAGTCCACAACACAGAGTCCTCAACACAGAGTCCACAACACAGAGTCCAACACAGAGTCCAACACAGAGTCCAACATAGAGTCCAACACGAGTCCAACACAGAGTCTCAACACAGAGTCCAACACAGAGTCTAACACAGAGTCTACAACACAGAGTCCAACACAGAGTCCAACACAGAGTCTCAACACAGAGTCCACGAATTCAACACAGAGTCTCAACACAGAGTCTCAACACAGAGTCTCAACACAGAGTCTCAACACAGAGTCTCAACACAGAGTCCTCAACACAGAGTCTAACACAGAGTCAACACAGAGTCTCAACACAGAGTCTTCAACACAGAGTCTACAACACAGAGTCCAACACAGAGTCCTCAACACAGAGTCCAACACAGAGTCCTCAACACAGAGTCCACAACACAGAGTCCACAACACAGAGTCCACAACACAGAGTCCAACACAGAGTCCAACACAGAGTCCACAACACAGAGTCCAACACAGAGTCCAACACAGAGTCCAACACAGAGTCACAACACAGAGTCCACAACACAGAGTCCAACACAGAGTCCACAACACAGAGTCCAACACAGAGTCCAACACAGAGTCCAACAACAGAGTCCAACAGTTAGCTCCATTGCTCACGTTATTGTTAGTAAAATGGTCGAGGAGCAGCCGGTGGCATTATGAACACGTGTAGATCACGTGATCAGCGAGGACTGCAGCTGCCAGAAAACTCCTCTGGACTAAACTTATAATGGATGAGTGGCTGTGGCGTCCTGGTTGGCAGCGGTTCCCGGTGGTGGTCCCCGGCGGCGCTGAGGTAATGACGGATGTTCCAGAGAGAGGACGCATTAATAAACGCTGATCAGCCCATTCTTCTTTAAAAGCAGCTCCATCAACGCAGCACAGAGACAGGTCACAGGAGGTCGCCATGATGACGATGTTCAACAACACTCATACAGCAAATTAATCCTTTTACTCTGATTACTTTGATTACTCTGATTACTCTCTGTGGCAGTGAGAGGAACTCTGTCCCAGATAAACGATGTAATAGACCTGATACACCTGGTTCACCTGTACCTGTGCTTCAGTCTCATTACTCTGATGGACTGTTGTTACCATCTCTCACAGGGAAACATTATATATATAATATAATATATATATATATCATACTTTAGTTACTTTATTCTTTCAGATTACATTTATGAATTATATAAGATAAATCCAACAGTTCACAAAACACAGGACATCTACCTCCACCACTGATTACTGTAACACACACACACTGTAACACACACACACACACACACACACACACACACACACACACTCACACACCTTCAATAAACTCTTATTGATCTTTTGTTGTTGCACACACACTCAAAGTGCTTTAATCAACTCTGCCATTTATTCCTATTGATCCACCACACACACACACACACACACACACACACACACACACACACACACAGATGATGGATGAATAATCACACTTTGCGTTTGTGTGGTTTTCGTCCTGTTTTTGTTTACGTTTGTTAAAATATGTATTATAATAATAATAATAACAATAACAATAACGTCCGGTTGTGGCGATACTGAACTTCATTATAACAGAAATAATATTAAACTCCATTAAATGTCTTCTAGCTTTAGATGTGTTTGTGCTGCTGATCCCACTGCGGATAATAAAGAGGAGAGGTGTTTTAGAGTGCGGCGGTCAGTGAGAGGAGCATTAGATTCAGGACTGAAACTGAGAATCAAACACCGGTTAGCTCAGTGGGTAGAGCTGGCGACCCACGTACCGAGGCTGAGTCCTTGCTGCAGCGGCCCAGAGTTCGAATCCTGTGGCCCCTTGCTGCGTGTCATCTCCGCTCTCTGCCTCCCTTTCCTGTCTATCTTCAGCTGTTCTATAATAAAGGAAATAAAAGCCCAAAAAAATACTTAAAGAAAGAAACTAAGAATCAAACTGGAGCTGCTGATTAATCAATTAACTGATAATCAACTGAAGTCACTTTTCATGTTAAATCATTTAATGGTTCCAGATATGCTTCTTTTCCTTTGAATGATTTTAATAATTTGCTGTATTTGTAATAATTTTAAGGTTTTGAATAACTTTTATTCAGTTCTGACTTATCTGGGTGTTTATATTAGTTGGCTAACGTTAGCTTATAAATGGAGTCTGCTAACTTTCCCACAACAACGACGACCGACAGCGACCGCAACACAAAGTCCAAAGTCAAAGCTAACATTACTGATGTAAAGTATTTGACCTTTGACCTCTGTGGCTCATTTCGTATATTTGTACTGGAAGATTAAACAACAACACTGCAGCAGTATTTTAGAGCTATTACACATATTTATAACTTTTCTTTTAAATGTTATTTAGTTATTTGCTGCATATTGAATGAGCAATAAAAACCTTTAAATATTGAATATGAAAGATCAGAAAATGAGAATAAACATTGTGTGATTAGTTATCAATAATAATAATAATAATAATCAATCTAGGTTTCTGTTAACAAATAAATAAAGTTGTGTGAAGTCTTTAAAGCAGTAAACAGGAAGCTGAGACGTCCTCAAACACAAACTGGTCTCAGATCAGCAGTCAAACACTGACACCTGCTGATTGACTCAGGTACTGATTCAGTTTCTGCTACCTGAAACCACCTGGTTGGATTTCAGAATAAAACTGAACTCTGAACCTGCTGCATCTGATGTGTTATGTTTTCAGCTTTCCGTCGTATTTTGACAATAATTTGATTCTCAGTCAGTGAACCAGGAGGTGAAATGTGGCACTGACACGGTATCACATAGTTTGGTGTGAAATTAGTTTGTAATAGAAATAATAATAAATAATAAAATTCACTTTCATGCAGAAAATTAATGAATGAATGAATTCAATTATACATTTAAGGTTTAGACTCTGTTGTTAGTACTGCTGATCCCACTGTGAATCAACAGTTAAACGTCCTCACAGCCAAGAAAAAGGAAGCAATAAATAAAAAAGAATAAAAGCATCTAAATCGTTCCAACTTCCCTTTTTTACACTTACTTCATCACCCACTTTAAGTTTCACTCCAGGTAAAAACAGATATCAGCATCAAACGTCCCCTGTGGATCGATCACATTAAGACAATTATTTCCTCAAACTGTTTGTTTAAATATGCAAATGAGGCCCCTGGAGTTTCAACTACTCGATGCCACTGAATCAGTTATTAATAATACGGCATTTAATCACATTTCACTTGTTGAGCTGCGATGGGTAAACATTTCTTCCATTATGTATCGAATTATCTGTGATTGAAGCTTTTCAGGACGATGTAGATGATTTTCAACCTGCAGAAGTGGAACAGAAACACGAGGAGAAAGAAAGAAGAAACTGAACCTGTAAAAAACAAAAACAGGAAAGTGAAGAATTGAAAGAAAAGAGAAATACATACTTTTTGAAATACAAAACATTATCTATTAAAAACAGGCCAGAAGCATCAGAGCGTTTCACATTGTCCACTGTGTTCGACTGATCATTGATTACTGATACAAAGCAGAGCCAGACCGAAGTTTAGTTGTTTTTTACTCACAGTTTAATGTTTTTGTTGTTCTGCTGAAACACGTTCAACAATAAATCCATGAAAGGAGGAGAAGGAAAAAGCTGCAGTCAATCAACTCTGTGTGGACTGGAAGGAAGTATGGAAGCACATTTCAGAATAATGGAACACTTTCAAAATAATGGCTTTGAGATACTACGTCAGTATTTTTATAATGACATTGGCAGAAATGGGCCTCCATATGGAAGTGACAAACTACGGAAGCCCATTATGGTCTTGGACTGAAACATGTTTTTAATGCCGTCTTTATTTATTAATTATTCTCTTGTGATTTATTTTTATTGAGAAAACAGAGTTTGTTTTCTTGAGATTACGACATTAAGCGGCTTCCATAGCCGGCTGAAACAGAGCTGTGTATGTTTTATTTCCATTAACGAGTATTAAACAACAAAATTATTATTATTATTGATTTCAAATACAAAAATTAAAATTGGAAAACAAGGTGTTTTTTTAGTTAAATAAAAAAAGATTGGACCATTACAAAATAAAATCACTAGAAATCGGAAATAAAAATGAAAGTATTTCTTTTAAATTTACAGACACTGTTTTACTGTTTTAAAACAAATCAAACAACCACTTGTTTGTTGTTTTAATGGCTGTTTCTGAAAATTAAATCGACCGAGCAAAAGATACACGACCCGACAGAACCTGATATTCAAACAATGAGATTTTAATCATATTGATTCGTCATCAACAACAAATATTTTGAGATATAAAATAAGGCATTTTCACAGTTTTATGAATATTGAATTACATATTTTCATTAAAGGAAGTCACTTTATCTTCATGCTCTCTTTACTGGAATCAGCTGATTTTATCTCTAAGGACAGAGGAGTGAAATGCTGCGTTCAGGTTCTGAAGGAGAGACGGCTTTCACACTGTCAGACAGCCGTCAGTTTTATGATATGATAATAATATAACACCAACATAATTTTTATACAGTCTAGTTTTTTATCTCCATGAACTGAGGCCCAGACAAACATCTGTTCAGTTAAAGTCTGTGAAGCAGCATTAGCATTAACAACCCTCGTGTGTGAAGGTATAAAAAGAGGTTTAATATAAAGTATAATTCAGTTTCCTGTTGTCCCATCTTTCCCAGGGTAACCTGAATGCAGCATTCCTCTGGTCTTCATCAGAGTCTCAGTTGGGTTTAAGGGGCGGAGTTAGTGTAAGCGGGGTCATATTGCTACATTCTGATTGGTTGGTTTATATGTACCACAAGCCCCTCCCCTTTTCCTGCTGACATCACTGTCACCTCAGAGGTCCCTGAACCAATCATCTGCTGCCGTTCCTCTCCGTCGCTGTTTGGCTTGTGGGCGGGGTCAGAGTCCGGGTCGGGTATGGGGTCAGGAGTTGAGGGAGGATCGTGGGTGGAGTCTGGAATGTGGGCGGGCTCTGTTTCTGGGACAGTCCTGTCATGTGACACCTGCTGCATCTCTACTGTTAGCTCCGCCCCCCTGTCCTCCACCTGACCAATGACGGTAGTGCACCCCGAGCAGCTCCTGCTGTGGCCCTCCGCCTTACTCACCCGGCCCCTCCCACTGGGCGGGGCCTGCCTGTCTCTGCCCTGATTGGCCCTCCTATTTCTGCGGCTCTGATTGGCTCTCTGGTTCTGGATCCGCTGCGCTCTCTGCAGCGCCATGGCGGCCAGGTCCGAGTGCGACGACGTGCTGTCAATTAACCTCCGGCCCATCGCGAGAGGACGCACGGGCAGCACCAGCCGCAACCGCAGCCAGAACCGGGAGCGACGCGGCTCGGATCGACTCCCTCGCCATGTCACGGTGGCGGTGGCGGCCTGGCGGAGCTGAGCGACCTCCACGCAGGGTAGTTTACTGACGGAGCGGTAGACGACGGAGACAGTGGAGGCCTGGCGGGCGTGTTGGAGGTACAGTCCCAGACGACACTCCAGGAGGCTGAAGCTCTTTTCTGCAAGGAAGTCGGGGCTGAGGACGAAGAGAAGGCGCCGGCTGCGCTGCATCGAGTGCAAGATGGCGTCTGATAGGTCTGACAGGACAAACAGGAAGAGACTTTACCAAGAACAACAACAACAACAGCTGAGGATCCACACTGCGAGCCGGACCCAGGACCGAATCTCAACCTGGCGGGAGATTAAACCCATTAAACTACGTTCAGATTCGGGCCACGTTCACCTGCAGTGTGAATTCAGCCAGTTGTAGTGGGTGTTGTTCCTCCATCTGCCACCAGAGGGCAGCACACTCACATCACAATGCTATCACAGTAATTAACTAACTAATGATCATTATTGTGAGTCTCTAACTGTGTGAATTATAACTTGCATGCTGGTGTGTATTTGTGCCACTGAATGAATGAATGAATGAATGAATGAATGATGGCGACGTGACGATGAAAAAAATCATTTATTCCCAAGAAACATATAAAATTACAAATACAAAGAGACAAAGTGCAGAATGCGTTCTCCCTTTACAACCAGTGTTAATAACCTCATACGACAGATTTACTGTTGATATACTGAAAGTTTAAAAGAGGAAACATAAAAAACAGAAAGTGCAAAATAATTACAACATTTTAAAGTTATCAGTGAGTTTCACTCTGTAAATATCGGACTAATACTGGATAGGTTGCAGTATTTGATATATATATATATATATATATATATATATATATATATATATATTATATATAAATATATATAAAGGCTGTTTATGAGAGTGTAAATCTCCCTCTACGCAGATGACACCCAACTTTATTACAGATGTTCACCGTCCCCTGAAATCTCACTGAGGCTGTGAAACAAACTAACAAAGTAAAGTTTTACTCTTTGATAACTTTCTCAGTACCGACCTCTCCTCGCCGTCTGACTCTCAAACAAACGGAGCTTCTCGGGGTCTTTGCACAGACGCCGAAGTTGAGTATCATCGTTTGATTATTATTACGTTATTATTGATAATCAGAGGACAAATAATACTGAAGACAGAAATGTTATTAATCTGAAAAGAGCAGTTTTACTATGAGCTAAGTTAGCATAGCCCCAATCAACCAAACTCCATTTAGAAAACGGGTACTTTAAAAGTTGTTAACTTGTCGTCACGCAAGTACCAATATTTGGGCAAAAAATTGCTTTGTGTTTACATTATCGTAAAATATTGAATATATATATATATATATATATATATATAAATAAAGGCACTGAGAGAAGTACTGTTTTGTAGTATTGAGTCAGGCACTGTACTGGTCCTGGTACTGACCCAGTCCTAGATAGAAACTAGTTTTTAGAGACTGTAACAAGAGGGAGCAGAGCCAGAGACCGAGATCTCTCCACCGCTCTCAGTTCGTCTAAAGTTCTGCAGAGACTGAACCGGTCCTGACTGACCGACTGTTTTTGTGCTACCCGGCAGAGTTGAAGACCTTGTGCGGGTGTTTGACGGTGTCGCTGATGAGCCCGGTTTGGGAGTTGGTGCTGTTCTGACTATGCAGCCTCATCAGGGCCACGTCCTTACCGCCTTCCTCCCCGCCGCTAACCCTCCTAACAGGTAACTCCACCCGCAGCCTCTTCCAGAAGCGGGACGTCAGCTCCTTGGACTTGTCCCCCTGCCACCGGACCAGCGCCAGGGCCACCCGCGCCCTCCTCAGCTCCCTGACCCAGCCCTGCCTCCGCACCGGCTTGTACTGGATCAGGATCACCCGCAGGTGCCCGCCCAGCGCCATGCCGTCGATGCCGGCTTTCAGCTCCAGCAGGGCCTGGGAGCCGTGAGAGGCGTAGCCCGGGCTAACGACCACCAGGAGGCGCCGGCTACGAGCCACAAAACTGAGAGTCTCATCTGTGATGGCTGCAGGGAGAGAGCGGGTTAATGAAGAGTTAATGAAGAGTTAATGAAGGGTTAATGAAGAGTTAATGAAAAGTTAATGAAGAGTTAATGAAGAGTTAATGAGAAGTTAACAAAGGGTTAATGAAGAGTTAATGAGAAGTTAACAAAGGGTTAATGAAGAGTTAATGAGAAGTTAATGAAGAGTTAATGAAGAGTTACTGAAGGGTTAATGAAGAGTTAATGAGAAGTTAATGAAGGGTTACTGAAGAGTTAATGAAGTGTTATTGAAGGGTTAATGAAGAGTTAATGAGAAGTTAATGAAGGGTTACTGAAGAGTTAATGAAGAGTTAATGAGAAGTTAATGAAGAGTTACTGAAGAGTTAATGAAGAGTTACTGAAGGGTTAATGAAGAGTTACTGAGAAGTTAATGAAGAGTTACTGAAGAGTTAATGAGAAGTTAATGAGAAGTTAATGAAGGGTTAATGAAGAGTTAATGAAGAGTTACTGAAGGGTTAATGAAGAGTTAATGAAGAGTTAATGAAGGGTTAATGAAGAGTTAATGAAGGGAATATGGTTGAGTGTGTTTCTGTCTGTAGAGGAGTAGTAATAGTAGTAATAGTAGTAATAGTAGTAATAGTAGTAATACTTAGCTTAAAATATTTAGCAGCAGCAGTGTTAGCATATTGCGGAGGTCAACACTGAGAGCTTTAGATTAACAGCAGCAGGTACTACAGGTAGTAATATTACTGTTCTAGCAGTGACATCATTAGCAGAAATAAGTGTAATTGTTCATGTACGACTATATTTTACTACAGAGTATGTACAGCGAGCACTGACGCAGCACTGACGCAGCACTGACGCAGTACTGACGCAGCACAGCGAGCACTGACGCAGCACTGACGCAGCACTGACGCAGTACTGACGCAGCACTGACGCAGCACAGCGAGTACTCACTCCCTCCCGGCAGACTGTCTCTGTCGAAGATACAGACGGAGTATCCGAGCTCGTTCTCCAGAACGCTGCGCAGCGTCGACAGCACAAACTGCTCCTCCTCGCTGTTCCTCGCGTACGAGATGTACACGTCGTACTCCTTATCATCTGAACACACACACACAGTTGGACCGATCAATCACAGATCAATCACCGATCAATCACCGATCAATCACCAATAATCATTAGCTAGCTAGTTACATTTGGCTAACGATTAATTTAGATTAGTTGGTTAGCTCGAGTTTTGCTACGGAGCAAAATTAGTTCTCAAAAAACTAGCTAGCTAATCTACATTAACTGTGTATGGATGAAACTTTATGGTGCGTTCATGGAAACTCCAAACAGGGAGGAAATATCATTACTTCCTTTTTTCTATTCCACAAAAAGATGCTAACATAGCATGGTATCATAACCTGGGAGCTGTTAGCTTTAGCCTCAGTTAGCTATAACAATAAAGATGCTACACTGAGCAGAGAGAAAGATCCTGTTATTGTTTTAACGCAGCTGAACCGACTCTCCAATCTCTGAGTTTCCCTGAAGGCAGCACAGATTTACCACCAGTGTAATGTTAACTTTTACAACCACTGTGCAGCCGAGCTTAAAAGCTTCGAGACGTTCACTGTCGTGTTTTTGGGGTCGAGTGAATAAATCTGGCGGCGCGAGTGTAATCAGTTACACGTTCCACTGACTCCAGGTTTAATAATCTAAATGTTCCGGCTGCAGCCAGACGGAGAAGATCGTCATTAAACCGAAGAAATTTAGTATCAGGACGTAAAACCTGAAGACAGCAAACACTTCGTTTTTCTCAATTACAGAAAAAGGTGCTAAATAACGGCGACCTTAATCCGACGGATGGCAGCCGGACGGCGCCGTGCACGCCGAGGAGGAACCGTTACCTGTGTGCCGCTCGTCGGTGCCGAACCAGGACCGGTAGAGCAGCAGCAGCTCCAACCAGAACACGTGATAGACCACGAACAGGAGCAGCATGAGGACCAGAGTCACACCGAGACCACAACCCAGCTCCACCGACGGCAGCGACACTGCAAACACAGGCTGTTAGCTTAGCATCAGTCTGCTAGCATGATATCACAACCTGGGACCTGTTAGCTTTGTCTTATAATGCTAATGTCGTCTGGCCGACAGGAAGCAGCGACTCTTCCTCACCTTCCTCTACCAGTTGAACTCTTCGGGTCTCGAACCCTCTCTCGTTCTTCACGGAGCAGTTAAACTCTCTCTTCAGGTCTTCAGCCTGGAAGTCCTGGATCACCAGCACGCTCTCCTCCGTTCGGTCCCCGAAGTCGTCCTTCACCTTTCTGCATTTCAAAATAAAACATCACTGAAGCTGAAGGTTTACGAGCACTAACTGTGGATGAGCTCTGGGATGGTCGGAGGTTTATAGACAGATAATAAGTCGTTGTTTTCTCCACCTGGTGGTTTTGGAGAACCGATGATGGTCGTGGACTTTGTCCAACGTCTTCCCGTCAACCATCCACCACATCGCCCACTGCGATGAGTCGAGGTACGGGAACAGAGCTTTACACAGCAGCTGCACCTCCGTGTCTGAGAGGAGAATATTTACATTTACTTTCATATAATTTACATATTAAATATCTTTATATGGTTTTATGTCTCTCTGGAGCTACCTTACGTCATCACCACAGCTCTGTTAGCTCTCCCTGCTACACTGCTGTCACTCTCTGTAGGCCCCACTCTACAGTCACTGACCTCTGCAGGTCTCTGATGTGGTTTTAGATTAGCCGAGAGGAGCTAACAGGAGCAGTGACACAAACACCGGCTGCAGTAATATCCAGTGGATGCTCGTGTGACGGCGGTTTGATGCCGTGTGTCGGGTTTATGGAACGAGCTCCTGCGGCTGATTCTGTTCGGGTCATTAAGTTTTGGGATGTTGAACGTGGTCCGAACTGCCTGAGCGGCTTTATGTCCTCAGGAGGAGGAGACAGCGAGCATCAGACTGTAACTGAACATCCTCACACACTGCAGTCGATCAATAACGATCAATCACAGGATACCGATCAATCACAGGATAACAATCAATCACAGGATAACGATCGATCACAGGCTAACGATCAATCACAGGATACCGATCAATCACAGGCTAACGATCAATCACAGGCTGCTTTATGTGATTTCATTGGCAGGAAACACTAAATATTTTATATATATTTATATTAGCATGTATTGATGCACGTTATCGAGCTCACTATCTAATTAGTTTGTGTTTATTATGTAACTAGCAAGCTAACTAGCGAGCTAACTAGCGAGCTAACAATTGATGTAGATTAGCTTGTGGTTTTTCACTGTATATATAGATTAAATATAAATATAATATATATTTATATTTCATATATATATTATTTATATATTTAATGTTCTCCTGTCCCTCCATTCTTTGTGTCCTGTATCAATAACATTATTAACTCAGTGATTGTTTCTGATCAATAATCACAGCGATCGGTTCGACTCTACCCCTCCACTGATCAATGTGTCTGCAAATACAACCTGCTCCCGGTGCATCATGGGACATTATAATGCTGATCAATCACATTAATTATTGATTACCCTGTTTGACAGTGAACACTTTCTCTCTGGTCGGGACGAGGATGGTCGGCTCTTTGTGCATCGAGGGCGGATCTGAGGAACACAGCACAGTCACTGATGTAGCATCAGCATTAGCAGTATTAGCATTAGCAGCATTAGCATTAGCAGCATTAGCATTAATATTAGCAGTATTAGCATTAATATTAGCAGCAGAATTAGCATTAGTATTAGCAGTATTAGCATTAATATTAGCAGCAGCATTAGCATTAGCAGCAGCATTAGCAGTATTAGCAGTATTAGCATTAATATTAGCAGCAGCATTAGCATTAGTATTAGCAGTATTAGCATTATTAACAGTATTAGTAGCATTAGCATTATTAACAGTATTAGCAGCATTAGCATTATTAGCAGTATTAGCATTAGTATTAGCAGTATTAGCATTATTAACAGCATTAGCATTAGTATTAGCAGTATTAGCATTATTAACAGCATTAGCAGTATTAGCAGTATTAGCATTATTAACAGTATTAGCATTATTAACAGTATTAGCAGCATTACCAGTATTAGCAGCATTAGCAGTATTAGCATTAGTATTAGCATTATTAGCATTATTAACAGTATTAGCAGCATTAGCATTAGTATTAGCATTATTAGCATTATTAACAGTATTAGCAGCATTAGCAGTATTAGCATTATTAGCATTATTAGCATTATTAGCAGTAGCAGTATTGGACTCACTGACTGCGGTGACGTTGATGCTCCTGCTGTAGCTTAGCATCGTTCCCCCCCTCTGGTAGCGGACTGTACAGATATAAAGTCCCTGATACGTCACCATCATCACGTGGACCTGCAGCCGGACTCCTTTCACCTCCCGGTCGTTGGTCCACGACTCTGGTGGTCTACAGCGGGGCTGTGACATAATGTGATAGATCTGACAGACAGACAGGCAGACAGACAGACAGGACAGACAGAGAGACAGACAGGCAGGGCACACAGACAGACAGACAGAGAGGCAGACAGACAGAGAGACAGGCAGACAGAGAGACAGACAGCCAGACAGAGAGCCAGAGAGAGAGACAGACAGAGAGCCAGAGAGAGACAGACAGGCAGACACACAGACAGACAGACAGACAGAGAGACAGACAGACAGACAGACAGAGAGCCAGAGAGAGAGACAGACAGAGAGCCAGAGAGACAGACAGACAGAGAGACAGACAGACAGACAGAGAGCCAGAGAGAGAGACAGACAGACAGACAGACAGACAGACAGACAGACAGACAGACAGACAGAGAGACAGACAGACAGACAGAGAGCCAGAGAGAGAGACAGACAGACAGACAGACAGACAGACAGACAGAGAGACAGACAGACAGGCAGGCAGACAGAGAGACAGACAGAGAGAGAGACAGACAGACAGACAGACAGACAGACAGACAGGCAGGCAGACAGAGAGAGAGACAGACAGACAGACAGACAGACAGACAGACAGACAGACAGAGAGAGAGACAGGCAGACAGACAGGCAGACAGACAGGTTACAGTGGGTCCTGACCACCAGGTGGAGGTGTGTCTGAGCTCTCATTATATTACCGAGCTGTTGGGGATGATGTGCATCCAGGTGACGGTTGCTCGGCTCTTCAGTAAACCGACGGCGGCGGCGTCCTGCAGGTCCGGACAGTCCACCAGCTTCCCCCCCTGCAGAGGGATGATCACCGGGCTCGCCGCCACGGTGACCGGAGGCTCGCAGTCGTTGCCGCGGACGACCTCGTCGGGCCGCAACACCTTCAGACGCATGGCGATCTTAGTGCAGGACGACCTGTTCCTGTAAGACACCGGAGACGTCAACATGGAGCTGCTGGATAATCTTCATCAATCATTAGCATTGATTACATCTGGAAGCTACTGTTGTTATGGAAACAGCACACAGTGACACGGAGCTCTCTGATTGGCCGTTTGAAGAGGAAATAAAAATCTAGGACATCGTGTGAAGCCGAGTGAACCACAAACCACAGACGCTGTTATCTGCTCTCATTTCCAACAGCGTCACGGAGAACGTGTGACAGCGTTTCTTAGAATATAGAGACAGGAAGCAGGAAGTGACCTCCGACCACACAGGAACATAAAGCTAGATCACATCACGCCCCCTCGCTGCTCTACAGCAACAACAGCTGGTCAAAGCACCAAAAACCTTCAGCAGCGGATTCAGGACAGAGAATGAAGAGAAACAACCCCTGACAGTGGTTCTGGTTCTGATAGTTCCCGTCCAGAAGAGATCAGGATCAGATCCTTCAGATAAAACCAGCTTCGATCCTCCGTCTCCACACTCAATCAGCTAAAGTGTCTCTGATCCTCTACAGAGAGCTCTGATCTGACCCGGCAGCTGGCGCCGGTCCAGACCCGCATGTCAGATCCTGAGAGCAGAGGGGGGGCACTTAAGGTTCTCCTCGGGTCCAGCTTTAATCAGCAGAACACCAGAGGAAGCTCCTCGCTGAGAGCTGGCAGTGAAACTCTTTACTGTCTGCACAGAATATTAATCTAATTATTTCCAGGATATTTTAATCTCTTCCAGGTGTTCTGGCTCTACATTTCCAGGTTTTCCAGGAACCCGTGGGAACTCTTTGACGTGAAGCAGAGTGAATACAGTGTCAGTGTCCGTCCTTACCGCAGCATACAGATGTACTGCCCGGTGTCGTTGGCGGCGGCCGGCAGCAGCCACAGTCGCTCTCGGTCTCTGGCGAGCCGCGAGCTGCAAGACACAAATCACATTACAGCGTAAATCGATTAGAGCGACGCCGATCGCCTCCACAGACGCATCCGTCTGATCGGAGGGCAGAACCAAGAGCCTCCGGACCCCTCGCATCACACCAACACATCTGTACACTCACAGGGTTCCTTTCATTTATATTTACTGTTTATTTAATAGATTAAACTGTTAAATTTATGTTTAATTCTGTTAATACTTTTATAAAATGATGTAAAATTATCAATAAAGTATTAGTTGTGTAATTTTAATGTATTAGTGAGTGAACTGACAGATATGTTGTATAATGATGGAAGTAGAATAAATGTTGTTTATCAGTGTATAAGGTAAACTGTCCAAATACAGTTGTTATCAGTGTAAACAGCAATAATTACTGTAATCTCACAGATAATGACTTTTATTACACTTCTATAACTTTTAACATTCACATTAAAATAATAACAATCCAATAATAACAGCACTCTGCTGGAAATGTAAGTCTGATTATTATATTATTATTTATTTATTATTATTACTTAAACTGTATTTTTTGTATTTTTACGAGTTATTTTGAGTTATTTTACAGTTTCTTTTGGCGTCCAGCTGCTGAATATTGCTGATTTTATCATTTTTATTTAAACTTCAGCATCAATCTGTCAATCAGCTGATAAACTCTGAAACAATCAGAAGATTAATCGATTAATGTTTTCATTCATTTGTCTCAGTAAAATCAATCTCTAATTAATCAATGATGGTTAATCAATATATGAGCTGTCACAGACACACTTTATTGTAGAATCAGTGACTTTATGAATGGAGTCTGGTTGCAGTTGTAAAGAACCTTCCTGCGGTCTACCTGCTGGCGATGGGCTGCTCCAGGTCCTGGCCCTCGGGGACGCGGTACCAGAAGAGGTTCTGTCCGGAGCTCTGGGTGGAGGTGTAGTTGTAGACGGAGGGATGAGAGAAGAGAGGGCAGGAGAGCCAGCCCAGCTCCCCCTCTACGATCGACACCGACCCCTCGATGGACTCGCCCCAGTCGTTACAGGTGAGCCCTGAGGGAGGAGGGTCAAAGGTCAGATCGAACAACGCTCCCTAATCTCACTGCGGCGCTCGGATCCAGAACTCTTTCTAATGAAGTGA
>NW_026136704.1:675936-720936 GCF_905237075.1 Dicentrarchus labrax
CAACACAGAGTCCACAACACAGAGTCCAACACAGAGTCCAAAGTCAAAGCTAACATTAATGCTAAGCTAGTGGAACATATTGTCTGATTGTGCTGTTAGCTGGATAACGTTAGCTTGCTTGCTAACATGAACAAATTACCAACGTAGCAAAATACTGTCAGTTAGCTTAGCTTAGCTTCATCCAGACTCCCGGCTGTTCTGGCTGCTTGGTCGTTTGCAGGTTACGTTGTTGGATAATGTTATTCAGCGTTTCTCGATTGCAACTAACTGGCTAACTTTAGCTTCCTTTCTCGCTAACATTAACTCTAGCAAAATGCTATCTGAGTGGATATGTTAGTTAGCTAACGTTAGCTTCTCCAGCTAACGTGATCCATGATGCTAACTTCTGTATTCTGACAAACTGTTGATGTTAGCCAACAATAAATGATGCTAACAATACAAAGCTAACACTACAGACACATTCACAGTGATGTAAAGTCCATCGAACAGAATCTGTGGCTGTATCTTGCAGATAGAAACGTTATTATTCTAAATATGATCGTCAGTTATTTTATGGTTTTAAAGTCTCTCTCTCTCTCTGTGTGTGTCAGGGTCTCTCGCCCTCATCCATAAATCTGCTTCATCTGCTCGTTACTGGAGACGAGATGGACGTTAACGACCTTCAGCTCTCGGTTCATCTGATGAATTTATTTTAATTTATCGCCACGTGTTAAAATCAGCTCGAGTGTGACGACAGAAATTAGAAGTTTTATTGATTTTATCTCGTTTTATTGGTTTATTTCTGCCTCTGATTCACTCAGATATCACAAACATTTTCATCTCAACACCAATGAAAATAATTGTTTTAGACACTTTTCTCTGCAGTAAGATCATTATATTATATTATATTATATTATATCATATTATATTATATCATATTATATTATATCATATTATATTATATCATATTATATTATATTATATTATATTATATCATATCATATCATATCATATATATTATATCATATCATATCATATCATATCATATTATATTATATCATATCATATCATATCATATCTATCATATCATATTATATTATATCATATCATATCATATCATATTATATTATATTATATTATATCATATCATATCATATCATATTATATCATATTATATTATATTATCTTATAAGATATCTGGTAGCTTCACTCACCAGATTAAAAAACAACATCATTTATTAACGTTTGGTTGGTGAACAATTTAAAATCCTGACGTCAAATATTATATTTAACATTAAATGTAATATTTGGAGCGTTGTGACTTTATTTTATAATCAGAGATTAAAAGGTTTATTTAAAAAGTCTGCCACGAATCAATTAATTTCTCCAAACCTTTAATGTTAATCTTTTAATGTTTAACATTAATCTTTGATATTAACTCGTTTGGCTCGTCGTCTGTTGGGCTTTTAAAATGATAACTAAGCTAACGTAATGCTAACTTCAACGTTTCAACGTATATATTATTTATTATCTAACGGAGGTGAAACTGTAGCTCGCCAGCTAACGTTAGCGTAATATTTTTAGTTTAGCGTTACGATAACGACATTAACTCGTGTTGCTGGCTAACGTTAGCGTAATATTTTTAGTTTAACGTTACGATAACGATATTAAATTGTTTTGCTGGCTAACGTTAGCGTAATATTTTTAGTTTAACGTTACGATAACGACATTAAATCGTGTTGCTGGCTAACGTTAGCGTAATATTTTTAGTTTAACGTTACGATAACGACATTAAATCGTGTTGCTGGCTAACGTTAGCGTAATATTTTTAGTTTAACGTTACGATAACGATATTAACTCGTGTTGCTGGCTAACGTTAGCGTAATATTTTTAGTTTAACGTTACGATAACGACATTAACTCGTGTTGCTGGCTAACGTTAGCGTAATATTTTTAGTTTAACGTTAGATAACGATATTAACTCGTGTGGCTGGCTAACGTTAGCGTAATATTTTTATTTAGGTTAGATAACGACATTAAATCGTGTTGCTGGCTAACGTTAGCGTAATATCTTTAGTTTAACGTTACGATAACGATATTAAATCGTGTTGCTGGCTAACGTTAGTGTAATATCTTTTAGTTTAATGTTACGATAACGATATTAAATCGTGTTGCTGGCTAACGTTAGCGTAATATCTTTAGTTTAGTTAAAAAAAAAATTAAATTTGGTAACGTTAGCGTAATATTTTTAGTTTAACGTTACGATAACGATATTAAATCGTGTTGCTGGCTAACGTTAGCGTAATATTTTTAGTTTAACGTTACGATAACGATATTAAATCGTGTTGCTGGCTAACGTTAGCGTAATATTTTTAGTTTAACGTTACGATAACGACATTAACTCGTGTTGCTGGCCGTCTGTTGGCTTTAAATTGTGTTTAGCAGTTAAGCTAACGTAATGCTAACGTTACATTAATGATTTTAGTAATAATCACAAACTAAAATATATTAAAATAAAAACTAATTTGTTACTTTGAGTAATTTATTATTATTTTTTTTACTTTTACGTGAATATTTTCAGACTATTGAAGCTGAACGTGACCTAAAGTTACCCATAATTCCTTTCTCTGAGCAGACAACAAGAGTCTGGGCCTTCAGAGGAGGGAGGGAGATAAAGGAGGGAGATAAAGGAGGGAGGGAGATAAAGGAGGGAGGTAAATAAAGGAGGGAGGGAAATAAAGGAGGGAGGTAAATGAAGGAGGGAGACAAATAAAGGAGGGAGGGAGATAAAGGAGGTAGAAGGAGGGAGGTAAATGAAGGAGGGAGATAAATAAAGGAGGGAGGTAAATGAAGGAGGGAGGTAAATGAAGGAGATAAAGGAGGGAGGGAGATAAAGGAGGGAGGTAAAGGAGGGAGATAAAGGAGGGAGATAAAGGAGGGAGATGAAGGAGGGAGGTAAATGAAGGAGGGAGGTAAAGGAGGGAGGGAGATAAAGGAGGGAGGTAAATGAAGGAGGGAGGTAAATGAAGGAGGGAGGGAGATAAAGGAGGGAGGTAAATGAAGGAGGGAGGTAAATAAAGGAGGGAGGGAGGTAAAGGAGGGAGGTAAATGAAGGAGGGAGATAAATGAAGGAGGGAGGTAAATGAAGGAGGGAGGTAAATAAAGGAGGGAGGTAAATAAAGGAGGGAGATAAATAAAGGAGGGAGGTAAATGAAGGAGGGAGGTAAATGAAGGAGGGATGAGGAGGAGCTGGAGCAGACGGAGAGATAAAGCGTCATGGTGGACGATCAGGCGGAGCTAGTGGATCCCAGGAGGGACATTCGGGACCAGAGCGGCTCCATCAGTCACACAGTCTCTTCAGTTGGAGCTCAAGAGGATTCTGGGTACTTCAGTCTCAATAAATCTGCTGTAGTATTATTTTACTTTATAAACATTAGAAACAGAGTTCATCCTTTATACTCTTTATATTTTATATTTCTGCTAATCAATTTAAATCTCCCCTGCAGAGGATCAATAAATCTGATCTTGTACTTCGGGTAACATTCGGGGTTTTTACGATATTGGTGCTAAAACGAGTTTAAATAACTAAAATACTACAAATTTTAACAAAATCTCACACAACATAAAGCTCAGTTACAGTTCCAACATTCATCACACAGCGTCACTTTTATATTTATATATTATATTTATTTATATATTATATCTATTTATTTATTATATTATATTTATATATTATATTATATTTATATATTATATTTATTTATATATTATATCTATTTATTTATTTATTTATTTATTATATTTATATATTATATTTATTTATATATTATATTTATTTATATATTATATCTATTTATTTATTATATTTATATATTATATTTATTTATATATTATATTTATTTATATATTATATCTATTTATTTATTTATTTATTTATTATATTTATATATTATATTTATTTATATATTATATTTATTTATATATTATATCTATTTATTTATTATATTTATATATTATATTTATTTATATATTATATTTATTTATATATTATATTTATTTATATATTATATCTATTTATTTATTTATTTATTATATTTATATATTATATTTATTTATATATTTAGATCCACTGAAAGTTAAAAATAAAAACCACGTTTACAGTTCAAACTGTGATTGGTTTAAATTTGATTGTTTTCCTTATGGAGTTCTGTTCTTGTCCGATTATTAGTGTTTGCTTTGAGCTGGACAACGTTTCCTCTGTTCATTCATTTATTCAATACTGAATGAGGATGAAGAGGACGATGAAGATGAGCGCTCACATTTTGTGCCAGGTCGTTTTAATTTATGGTTTTAATTAAAAAGGGACGTGTGATGATGATGAGCAGTGAAGAACTGTGACTGCAGATGTCTGATGATGATGAGGATGATGATGGTGATGATGAAGAGGCAGGTGGACTGCAGTGTTCAGCTGTGTTTCTGCTGATCGCTGCAGAGTCCCCAAACTGATCTGATCGACCATAATCTGATTATCAGAGCGGATCGATGGGGGACACTGACTCTGCTGTCTGTCCTCCCTCATCGGGACAAAATCTGACTTTAAAAACAGCTCATTTTAAATAGTCTTCATCATCTAATAATATCGAATCGAACTTTTTACAAATCATAAGACATTTTATTAATCTTTAGAGTCTTATGATAAATTCGGCACATAGATTATTCAGCAGTAACACTTTTACTTCAACAAATCAACTTTAATGTTTGTCTTTCACCGTCCATCAGGGTGTATTTGAGATTTATGGAGAAACAGGAACAGGATTTACTAAAGTTGTATTTGTGTTGCTCTGGGAGCATGTTGGTGAAATATATGTTAGCCGAATAGTAGAATACATCCGGCTGGTTAGTGCTAATGTGTAGTTGTGCTCTCAGCTTTTATGGTCGAGTGAATAAATCCGAAAAATAATAAAATTAGAGATTTTTTAATGACGTTCTGAGCGCGGGACTCTCGGTGCGAGCGAGCCGCGACCACGAGTCTTCCCTCGGATAACCCGGAGAACATTTCCACCCATCGGTGTGCTGCTCTCATTCAGAGCGACTGTGAGTGAAACTAACCACCGAACTGCCTTCACTTCACAGCGAATTCACCCCACCGCCACAGCAGCGTGTGGTCGCACCAGGGTCCGTATGGAAAACAGCGCATTTAGAGAATAAAAGCCAGCAGCAGGTTGACTTACATTGACAGCAGGTCGGGAGGGTCCGCTCGGTGTCTGTCCGCTCGGGATGAACCGGTCGGGGTGATACAGCGGAGCGTCCCGGCGGGCGGGCGGAGCTGAGCTGGATGTGGGCGGGGCAGGATCGGGACCGTGTCGGACTGGACTGTGTGTGTGTGTGTGTGTGTGTGTGTGTGTGTGTGTGTTGGGGGGGGTTGTCCCGGGTATCCCGGGTCTCTATGTGTTGACTGTGTCTGTGAGTCCCGCTGATGGCACTCAGCCTCCGGTTAGCACCGCCCCGCCGGGAGCAGCAGTACGGGAAACAGCAGCGGGGGCTCTGGTGATTAACGGCCGAGTGTCAGCGCTCGATCGCGGCTGTAAATCTCCAGGAGTAACGGTGGCGGTCCCCCGGTGGTCCGGGAACTCTTCCAGATGTTTACATTAATGAGCAAAGTCACGTGCTCATTAACTAATTAAAGTCACAGAAGTTAGTGTAAGACAGACAGACAGACAGGCAGACAGACAGACAGACAAACAGGCAGACAGACAGACAGACAGCAGACAGACAGACAGACAGCAGACAGACAGACAGACAGTGAGACAGCTTCTGGATTAAAATCTGCACAAACAGGCAGAAAGGAGCGATAATAGATAAAGTTAGCAGCTGTGTGTGTGTGTGTGTGTGTGTGTGTGTGTGTGTGTGTGTGTGTGTAGGAAGTGGAGGTTGACTGTATTCCGGTTGATGCTCCTCCTCCCGATCTGTTACAACATCACTGATTACACAACAGCTGGAGACTCACACAACTTTATTATCACTGTGTTCCAATTTTAGACAAATATCACAAATATCAAACACACACACACACACACACACACACACACACACACACACACACACACGTGTCAGTGGGAAGGTGCATCAATCCAATCCAACTTAATAAAACAACCAGCGTTGACCACAGTGCTGTACAGGAGAATGAATAAGAATAAATAAAAGATTTAACAGCTCACATGAGGCGCAATGACATCAACCCTCACTGATGTGTTTTAAAATGAGTTGAACAATAGTTGGGTTTAATGACGGATGAATATATATATAGATATATAGAATATGAAGGATTATTAGTATGAAGGATTGATGGGCTGATAGAGGATCAGTTAGAGAGAATGATCTGTAATCTTGCATTTATTTTCTGTTTGTTTTATTTATGTAATTTTTCGTTTTAATCTTATGAATCCTTTGTATACTTTTTATTATTATTATTATTATTATTATTATTATTATTATATTATTTGGATTTAACAAAGCCTTGTAGATTTTATTTTTTGGTAATTGAGAGAGAATAAATATTTTGTTGTATAAATGCAATTTATGTTCCCTTTGAGAGAACGTGTGTTTTTGAAAAGTTAAATAAAGTTAAAAAAACACAACTTTATTAACACTGTACAAACACAACTTTATTAACACTGTACAAACACAACTTTATTAACACTGTACAAACACACAACTTTATTAACACTGTACAAACACACAACTTTATTAACACTGTACAAACACACAACTTATTAACACTGTACAAACACACAACTTTATTATCACTGTACAAACACAACTTTTTATCACTGTACAAACACAACTTTATTAACACTGTACAAACACACAACTTTATTAACACTGTACAAACACACAACTTTATTAACACTGTACAAACACACAACTTTATTAACACTGTACAAACACACAACTTTATTAACACTGTACAAACACACAACTTTATTAACACTGTACAAACACACAACTTTATTAACACTGTACAAACACAACTTTATTAACACTGTACAAACACACAACTTTATTAACACTGTACAAACACAACTTTATTAACACTGTACAAACACACAACTTTATTAACACTGTACAAACACACAACTTTATTAACACTGTACAAACACACAACTTTATTAACACTATACAAACACACAACTTTATTAACACTGTACAAACACACACTTTATTAACACTGTACAAACACACAACTTTATTAACACTGTACGAACACACAACTTTATTAACACTGTACAAACACACAACTTTATTAACACTATACAAACACAACTTTATTATCACTGTACAAACACAACTTTATTAACACTGTACAAACACACAACTTTATTAACACTGTACAAACACACAACTTTATTATCACTGTACAGACACACAACTTTATTATCACTGTACAAACACAACTTTATTAACACTGTACAAACACACTTTATTAACACTGTACAAACACAACTTTATTAACACTGTACAAACACACAACTTTATTAACACTGTACAAACACACAACTTTATTATCACTGTACAAACACACAACTTATTAACACTGTACAAACCAACTTTATTAACACTGTACAAACACACACTTTATTAACACGTACAAACACACAACTTTATTAACACTGTACAAACACACAACTTTATTAACACTGTACAAACACAACTTTATTAACACTGTACAAACACACAACTTTATTAACACTGTACAAACACACAACTTTATTAACACTGTACAAACACAACTTTATTAACACTGTACAAACACAACTTTATTAACACTGTACAAACACACAACTTTATTAACACTGTACAAACACCACTTTATTAACACTGTACAAACACAACTTTTTATCACTGTACAAACACACAACTTTATTAACACTGTACAAACACACAACTTTATTAACACCGTACAAACACACACTCATTCAGGAGACGGGACCCTGTGAAGATACAACAGTTCCTCCTTTATAGGTTCCCTCACTCACAGACAGCTCCTGACTGAAATCGTGGATTTTAAATCGATTATAAAAACGGTTCCTTTCATTAGGAAGACATTACGGGATATAAACCTCACTCCCTCCTGTCCTCTGCTCTCCACTGAACGTTTCTGTAATTCTTCAATCATTGATTCATTCAGTCTACACTGAATGGACTCCAACCAGACCAGAACTAACTGGCACATTATGGTCGTTCACACCGACTGCAGGGATTAACAGATCCATAACACAGACATTTCTCAAACTGGTCAAAATGACACAAAAACCTCTCTAATTCTCTTCATTTATAAAGATAACATAAACACTGCAGGTTAATTTAATTCTAAAGATTAATATGAAATAAATAATAATAATAATAATAAATAAATAATAAATATAAGTTAAAGCAGGAAGTGACATTAAAATAAATATTCACACATTCAACAGATGGAGCCTCTCACAACAACATTAATGATGTAATGTCTCCCTCTGGTGGCGGCAGGCTGTAAATACAGAGAGCCTGCAGCTTATATTAGTGCAGATATAGTTTACTATTATTTATTTATATTTCACCAAAAGTATTTATTTACATCCACAGGAAATACAAATATAAACAAATATATATATATATATGTGTATATATACAGTATATATATACTTATATATATTAGAATTAATATAAAAGTTAAACTATTAATTATTGGTCTACTGGATAAAGTGATAAATACAGGTATATATATATACTGTATATACTGTGATGATGTCAGGCAGGGACTAAGGGGTCTCGCCCAGCTGGAGGACGGAGGTCCAGACAGAAACAGCTCAACTGGGGAAGATAGAAAGAAGTGGACCAAGAGAGGTGGAGGACACTGAGCTCTGCTAATGGAGGTGTACTCACTTCCATTCACTCAGCATTGTGTATATCTAAACCCTCTCTGATGAACATCATTCAGTAGGACTCTTTTTCCTAGGATGGTGAAGACACCATCTTCATTTTATCTCTGAGGTCCAGCAGCAGACGTTCAGTGACGATGGAATTCTGCCAGAACAGGCTGCTTTAAACAAACCAGAACACAGTTCAACAGCAGCTCATATAACCTGAAGGGACATTAATCAATAATCAATACATCAGTGCTGCTCTCAGGGTCACTGGCTTTGGTTATTTTAAATCTAAAATAAAGTTTAATCTTTGGTTGTTGTCTTTTTCAGGACGTCTGTAACTTTCACTTTCAGTTGTCTCTTATCACACAACTTCAGAAAGCTCTCAGACTGGGCGTCTCCTCTGCTCTGAGCATGCTCAGTTGCTCAGTTCGTCTCTTCGCCTGCTGCCTCACACAGCTTCTGCAGACCAACGGTAAGAACAACCTCATTGTTTTAATAATAATAACAACAATAATAATAATAATAATAATAATAATGATAATAATATACACTGTGATTAATAATAATAATAATAATAATATACACTGCGATCAATAATAATAATAATAATTAATAATAATAATAATATACACTCGCGATCAATAATAATAATAATATACACTGTGATCAATAATAACAATAATAATAATATACACTGCAATCAATAATAATAATAATAATAATAATATACACTGTGATCAATAATAATAATATATACTGTGATCAATAATAATAATAATAATAATATACACTGTGATCAATAATAATAATAATAATAATATATACTATGAAAAATAATAATAATAAAAAAAATAATAATTAAAATAATAATAATAATATATACTGTGATCAATAATAATAATAATAATAATATACACTGTGATCAATAATAATAATAATAATAATATATACTGTGATCAATAATAATAATAATAATAATATACACTGTGATCAATAATAATAATAATAATAATAATAATATACACTGTGATCAATAATAACAATAATAATATACACTGTGATCAATAATAATAATAATATACACTTCAATAATAATAATAATAATATATACTGTGATCAATAATAACAATAATAATAATATCACACTGGCAATAATAATAACAATAATAATAATAATGTAATAATAATAATAATAATAGGACTCTGCAGATCCACTTTACACCTGTGTGAGTATTTCCTATCTCTCTTTGTGTTTCCACAGAGTTTCTGATCAGCTGATCACAGTTTGAGGAGAACCAACACAAAATGGCCTCTGGTCCAACAAGAAGACTGAGCAAAGAACTCCCTCCTGATCTGTCTGAATTAATGGACAGAATAATTAAAGAGGCAGCTTCATTCATCAAAGAATTTGACTGTAAAGAACCAAGAATGAGAGAGATTGTACGAGAGTTTATGAGGATTGTTGATGAAATAAAAACGATGCAGGAGAGAACAGATACAGCCAGAACAGCAGGAACTGCTACTGCAGGAGCCGGACTCGGACTCGGACTCATTGGGGTCTTTGCAGCTCCGTTCACTGGGGGGTTGAGCTTAGCACTAGCAGCAGCAGGAGGAGCAGCAGCAGTAGGGGGAGGAGCTACTGTTGTTGGTGTGAACGTAACAAAAACTCTAAAAGAGAACGGAAGTGCAAAGAAAGTAGAAGAGCTGGGGAAAGAATTCGTGGAGCTTGTTGAACCTCTGAAGATCAACCTGACAGAAATAAAGACGACATGTGAAAAGTTGGAGAAAAAATCATCTGAAGTTCAGGCTGGAAGCACTCTGTCAGGGGTGGAGGAGTTTCAGTGGATCCTTAGACGAGTGTCTGAACTGAGGAAGAGGAGTGAAGAAACTGTGAATGTAGCTGTAGCAGTGCTGGGGTTCATAGGTAACCTGTTAATGTTGTTTGTGAAAGTGTTCAGATTCACTGCGAACCCTGAAGAGGATGAAAAGTTAAGAGTCTCCATCATTCAGTCAGCTGATCAGTGTCAGAAGGTCGTTGATGAGTTTGATCAGATGAAGAAGGAACTTAAAGACTTTACAGGAAGATGAAGAATGGAAAAATACAAGCTCATTTTACAAAGCCTGGTTGTATAATGACAATCAGCTCAAATAAATGTATATAAATATCACTGCTATGCTGACGATGCACTAATCTACGTTTCCAGTTTAACTGCTATTAGGAAAGAGATGACCTGTAACTTTCTGCAGCTAATCAGATAATAATGTTTGATTCTGATCACTCACATCTGAGTTTGCTGCATTTCCATCTGTTCTTGTGCTTTTAGTGTATTTTAATGTCTATAGTGTATTTTGTTTTTAATTTTTGTTTTGGTGCGTTGAGCTGGACGGACTCACAGAGAATGAGCTATCAATCACAAGGTAGCCCCGCCCTAAAGCATACCCTGCTTTATGGTCTGTTTTACTCTAAATGGGACCATCAGTTACTAAATGAACATCATGCTGTATGGAAGAAGACTGAAACTAGAGACTGAGACCAGAAACTCATCAGTAAACTGTTTACTGAGCTCATGAATCAACTGAGAAGTCAGTGAGTGTTTTATTGCAGCCAGTGGAGATCAACTGAACTTTGACCCACACATCAACAATCTCATTAAATCCTGATACTTCCACCTAACAGACATTACCAAAGTTAAATCCTTTATGAGTTCTCCTGACTCGTAGGTCACACATCGTTCAGAGTCTCTCCTCCTTTCATAGGTTGTCAGTTTGGTTCACGATTGATTTCAAGATTCTAGGAGATCAGCACATTCCCTGCTTTAAATCTTATAAAACATATTTTCACTCGAAATACTTTTATGATGTCTGACTTGTAAGTGTTTGAATTTCTTTATTGTCATACTTTAACTGTGTTTTATGATTACTTATATTTCATCTTTGAATTACAAAATAAAACAGGAAATAACAAAAGAAAACCCAAAACCTCACTGATTACTGTACAACAACAAACTTTATCAGTGATTTGGGTGAAACTGGATCATATTTTATAAAGAGAATATTTTCTGGTTTTCCCTCTGACATCCTCAAGCTAATCGCTAATGTAGCTGCCGTTAGCGTTAGCAACCGATTCAGCAGCCTCCCAGGGAACACAACCTCCGAGACAGACAGAGGACAGTTTGACGACAGCTGTGTGGAGTTTCCTGATGGACTTCTTGATAGAAGAAGCTAACTGTCGTTAACAGTAATGTTAGATGCTGTTAGCTCATTAGCCAACTGAGCCAGATTAAAGCACTGGTTCCCAACCTTTTCCCTTTAGGGAACCATTTTCTATTTTTCTCTACATTTAATAAACTGACTCAGTGACATATTTTATGGATATTTCATATTATATTAAAACTGAACTATGAAGTCAAACAGTGAACTCAGTAACTGCAGGACATTTGTTTAAAACCGGAGATTTGGATGAATGTTTGAGCAGATTATTCCCTGTTTAGGGAACTTTTTATACAATTCTCTGACTTAATATTCAGACAGATTCAGTCTCAGTTCATTTTACTGATTATATTATATAATAATATAATTATTTTACTGATTACTCCCTGCTAAAGAGTTGTTCGTTGTTCAACTCAAAGTACACACCAACATTAGCAGCATGCACAATGTATTTATTTAAACCTGCACTCGTTTCACAGAACACGTACAATTCAACAGGTTTACTTGGTTTTATTAATTGTCAACAATTTAATTAGCTAGCTAGCTAATGTTAGCTGCCATGTGCTCACACATTGCCCATATTTCTGCGAGTAATGTACATCGTTAATATCACTTTCTAACCACATGCTAACATGCTAACTTCACAGACTGCACTGCAAAAAAAACACTGTAAAAAGTAATTCTGTGGACCGATTACTACCACTTAATGCATTAATGCAAGATAAACGTTATAAGTGTACTGATTTATATAAACCTTTTAAGTTGCAAACATTATTTCAATAAGTTGTGTTATACACATAAATAATGTTCACAAACTAAGTTCATTTTTATGAGTAGCCTAATCAACCAAAGAACTTGCTACCAATTATTAAGTGGTAATTAAAAATATCAACATTTTGTGGAACATAATTTCATTAGAAGTTGTCATAACTCAGAAAGATTCATGTAAACTTTTGTTTTTAGAGGGTATATATGTGTTTTTAAATAAGAGTGGATGATACCAGCCTCCTCTGCAGAATCCCAAATCCTTCAACTTAATAGCTATTAATAAAAGTTGTTGTAGTTAAAAATGTAATTAATAACCAGAATTTCTATTCTTTCTAATAACCAGAGACTAAATCAATCAAATACTTTGTTTGTTTATTTTTAAAACGTTTTAATGTCGGAATGTTGAGTTTTTTTAATTTCTTTAATCTTTTGCTGTGATGTCATCGGAATGTCATGATGTCATTCAAAGATCAAAGCCAATAGAATGTTTCTTTGATTCAAAAACGAACATTCTCTCTTAAAATCTACATCTAGGATCAAAATCCAACCTGGTTCACTTCAGATTCTTCAGGACACTTCTTCAGGACTTCGGATTCAAAGATACAAACAGCGACGAGATGGATCAAGCCACAGTGGAGAGTATTCACGCCCTAATCAGTCAGAGCCTAGAGCAGCTGACAACCGTACAGTGGTCGCTGCTGGAGTCAGGGACTCTAGATAAGAAGGCTGAGGATGTTATTAATAATATGTGTGTGGATATAATCAATATTATATTCATACATGTTTACGGGTTGTACAAACAGAGCCTGCTGAAGAGGACAGACACTTCCAAATCCTCCAAAAGCATCTCTGAAGACGATGTCCGCGGGTGTCTGGGTGACACTATCTTACTGGCCTTCTCGGAGGCAAGCGGGGTCACCAACATCAGTTGCCTAAGCATGGAGAAGGTAACAGACACCATGGTTGCAGAGGTCACAGAGAGAGTGAATGAGCTCTCCAAAAGCTCTGGAAGGGGTGGAGGCAGCGAGGAGGGTAGTAAACCTCTCGTCTCAAGTTCATTCACCCACAGACTGAAGACGATGGTCCAACATGTGGCAAGAATCCTTAAAAACTGCACAGGAAAGGACAGTGCACTGATTGGAACCAGGGAGTCGTGGCAGACCCCCATACTTCCTTTCATTGAAGAGACAGAAACTGACGAGTCTCAGGTGAGATTGGCTGAGATTCGTCAGTTTCTGGAAATTTCTTCAGGAAGTGGCTGCATGACCCCTTTCTCAGAATCAGCTTCTATCACTCAGGAGGTAGCTGTCAACAATAAGGTTGGTCACACTTTGGTGGTTAAAGCCAAACCACGTTCCGCCCCTGTTCAGTCCGTAGACTCACCAATCAGCAATAAGGTTGGTGACACCTTGGTGGTTAAAGTAAAACCACGTTCTGCCCCTGTTCAGTCCGTAGACTCACCGATCAGCAATAAGGTTGGAGACACGTTGGTGGTTAAAGCAAAACCACCTCCTGCCCCTGTTCAGTCCGTAGACTCACCGATCAGCAATAAGGTTTCTCACACTTTGGTTGTTAAACCAAAACCATCTTCTGCTTCCATTCAGTCTGTAGACTCACCGATCAGCAATAAGGTTGGAGACATCTTGGTGGTTAAAGCAAAACCATGTTCTGCCCCCGTTCAGTCTGTAGAGTCACCGATCACCAATAAGGTTGGAGACATGTTGGTGGTTAAAGCAAAACCAACTTCTGCCCCCGTTCAGTCTGTAGACTCACTGATCACCAATAAGGTTTGTCACACTTTGGTGGTTCAGGCAAAACCACGTTCCGCCCCCGTTCAGTCCGTAGACTCACCGATCAGCAATAAGGTTGGAGACACGTTGGTGGTTAAAGCAAAACCACCTTCTGCCCCCGTTCAGTCCCTAGACTTACCGATCACCAATAAGGTTGGTAACACTTTGGTGGTTAAATTAAAGCCACCTTCTGCTTCCATTCCGTCCGTAGACTCACTGATCAGCAATAAGGTTGGTGACACTTTGGTGGTTAAAGTAAAACCATGTTCTGCCCCCGTTCAGTCTGTAGACTCACCGATCAGCAATAAGGTTGGAGACACGTTGGTGGTTAAAGCAAAACCATCTTCTGCCCCTGTTCAGTCTGTAGACTCACCGATCAGCAATAAGGTTAATGACACTTTGGTGGTTAAAGCAAAACCACGTTCTGCCCCCGTTCAGTCTGTAGACTCACCGATCAGCAATAGGGTTGGAGACACTTTGGTGGTTAAAGCAAAACCACGTTCCGCCCCCGTTCAGTCTGTTGATTTACTGATCAGCAATAGGGTTGGAGACACTTTGGTGGTTAAAGCAAAACCACCTTCCCCCCCTCGTTCAGTCCGTTGAGTCACCAATCATTGGTGAAGTGCTCATTGGTGAAGTGGTGCTGGATGTGCTGTGGTTGACACCACAGCACATCCAGCACATCGGTGGAACGAAACCAGCTGCAGGTTAATGGTCATTGCACTGGTTAACAAAATTATGAAAAGCCATAAAAATCCGGACGGCCGTCTGACTTGCGACGACATTGGAACCATCAGTAGGTCTCTGGTGGAGCTGCTTTGGGAACAGATCGCAAGCTCCGATGGTTCTGCAAAGCCGAGCGACCATCACTTCAGAAGGGTCGCCAAGGTGGTGCACAAAGACTTGTGCAAGGAGACAGGCGACGCAGAGATCCTGCAGATGTGCCTGCTGTCCCGTGATGCATCTATTTACAGATACATAACTGAGACACTGACACAACATCTGGTGACACCACAGAAGAAGACAGGCGTGAACAGATTCTTCTCACGTCTCTTCAGCACCATGGCCAAGCCGTTCACTGCCTGCTTCGGACGCAAAGAGTAATCTTTGGTGGTTTCTAGGTGGTTGGATAGGACAGACACAGACGCGTACTATCTGAAACGACAACGGGTTTAGTCCGAGAGGCTTCGGTTTCCCCACATTTTAAACCAGAATGAAAAAAGTTTAGTCTGGTAGCTCAGAGGAACTGTTAGAAAGAGTTCGGTCTAGACCTGCTCTATTTGAAAAGTGTCCTGAGATAAATGAATCTACCTGGATGTGACACAGGACAACAGGTGTCGTAGGGCCACACAGGTGCTTCGGTGTGTAACACTGTGGCCTTGCAGCTGTAAGGTGAAGGTTCAGTTCCAGCCTTTAGAGCTTGTTCCTCATTAAAAAATAAACAATTGGGGTGTCCTTGGTAGATCTGGCCCCCTTTGCTGTGAGGAGGGTCGTATCAGACCCGTGACCCTTTGCTCCAAACCCTCCCCCCCCCCCCCCCTCCTCTCCTTTTTTTTTTTTTTTTTTTTTTTTCTCTCCTGTCTCTCTCTCTCTAAAACCCCCATAAAAATTAATAAACAAACAATAGAAAAAATAATAAACAATCTGTGTGATAAGAGTCCCACCCTGAACACATTAACATGCTGTTATTCAGTCAAAGCGACTAATGTCACTAATTTTACATAAATTTATAAACATATTAACAGTATTAAACTTGAATCAACACTTTAATCTATTAGATAAACTCGTCGGTCGTTTGTCTGTTTTTCTTCCACCACATTGCGTTCATCATATACAACGATAAAGAGCGAACAACAACACAGCTAGTAGTGTAACTAATGTTAGCGATGTTGTGGGTTAGCTAACAGTCTTCTGCTACTGTAGCTAACATCACAACAACGTCAGACCATGAATATTTTATCATCTACGTCGGTGAATTAAGAATTTATTTCCACCAAACCAGAGTTGGTGATTGTTGGAAACACTAACAGAGACGCTTTTAATCAGTTTGATTCTGTTTCTGTCCACTTTGAATGAAGTTATTATGTTAGAAGGTAAAATGAGTGTTTTTGTCTCTGGAGTCTGGTGGAGAGTGATAGTGATATTATGGCTGTTTGTGGTTAGAAGGTAAAATGGTCGGAGATGCTCCAGTGCGACCTCTAGTGGCACCGAATGTCATATGTAAAACCTTTAAAGAACCTGTTTCTGTGGGACATGATGTTCTTTATTTTTCATGACAACTGATTGATTTTCAATCAGAAACTGAACTCGGATTATGTCTCTGAACTAGAAATGAAGCTGAATGTCAGTGGAGGAGTCAGTTAGCTGGAATAATTAGCTCGTGTTTGTTTCCTGTTTACAGAACCAGGGCTGTGTACAGTCACATTGCCCAGAATCACTTAGCAAACCTTTAAACTGTATTTAAACCCAGAGGACCAGAGGACAGACGGTATGAGCATCATTAGTTCAGCACATTTTCACTCTCATGAGAACAAATATTTACTTCCATAAGCAGCTGGAAGTTTTCTGCCCTATTTTCCTAAAACTTGATGCAAACATGGACAGAATCTGTTGTTTCAGCACCCAGAACTGCCTCCGTCCTCGAGTGTGACTATAACTCTGACTGTCAGGAGGAAGTCCACGCAGCGAGGAGGTTGGATGGATCAGCACAACGTTCCTGTTTCCTTACAGTCAGCTGCTAACTTAGCCTCGTGATATATTCACTGTTTTATTCTCCCATTGTGAACTGAATGCTGATGAATGGACCTGCTGTGTATTAAAATCAAGAAGCTCCCCAGTGAAGCTTTGGCGACCCCTAGTGGGGACTCTACTGAATACACTCATGTGTTTTAACTTAAATTTGCACAGCATTTTAATTATTGGTGATATAATTTCAGTTTGTTCCATCGTCTCATTTTATTTAAGTCTACTTTTTATTGTTAAAAAAAAACTTTCCATCCAAATTATTCTAATAAAGATTTAATTAAAAACGCAGGAAATGAATTGGCAGCTGTTTGACAGGTAAAAAACACAACTATAAAACAAAAGTTAACATTAAAGTTAATTAAATATAAATAAAATAAATAAATTAGGAATACAGTCGTACATTAATTTAAGTTTCTTTATTCAGATATATTCTGTTCACACATTTTAAATAATTAACTGTTTGAGTTGAACTAACTCGTCGGGTTTTACAGGGAACTGGTCGGTTGTTTGTTCTCTTATTAAAATTATTTGATGATTTTACGTTCAATAAGGAATTCTTATAGATATTTGGATCAGTATTTTATATGTGAATGTTTGAGGATCTTTGAGCTTTAAAAGAAATATCTTCTGTTTAAAAACTCGGCCCAGAACCTGAAATACATTTTTAAAGTTCAATAAAAAAAAGACGTGTTTGAAAAAAATGTCTGAAGATTCAGAAATAAAATGCTGCAGTAAATTTAACACTGAGTTCATATTAACACCCGCAGTGTTGTTTATAATTCACTCTTCATTAATAATAAACCTACTCAAGTGTTTTAATTGACCCCGTTTACACTGTGACTTTAAATATCTTCACATATATATTTCTGTGGCTGTGAATCAGTCATCAATCAATGTGATCCTGATCCAGTCGAACCCAGAATCAGTGTTTCAGAACTCGATCAGGTGTCCGATAATGATCTCAGTGCTTTTCTTAGCCAATACATTGATCTGTAATCAGAACACCGGAGACCTTTGAGACAAATTGTGGCTCTTCTGGCTGGATGAACCGGTATCAGTCCATCAGCTGATCCACTGCACAATCTCTCCTGCAGCTCTTCGTGTCGTCCTGATGTCTGCAGAGGGTTTTTAGGGTTTTTATCGCCGCTCTGCAGCGGCAGACTCGTGTTTTTGTGTCTCTCCTCGTTAAAGTTGGATGAAGCTCTTAAGACGTGCAGCTGAGTGCGTTCGTGCTGCGGCAGTGTGGACGGACGCTCAACGAGCTTTTAGCCCGTCGCTCCCACTTTATGTTCTTCACTTTACTTCAGGAACAACGGAGGAGCTTTTAACTGCAACCAGAGTCCAAAACCACTTCATCCTCCTGAGCCTCAGATCTATATGGAAGATCATCTGTGCCAATATGACGGGAAGAAGATTAGAATGGGAAACTTTCTCCGAATATTGACGTAGTATCACAAAGTTTCCCAAGACTTACAGAATCCTTTTTGTCCGTCACATTGGCATCAACGGGCTTCCATAGTTCTTGACATTTATATTTAATACAGTTTTCGTTCTTACGGAGGTCAGCTGTGTGTGTGTGACCTTATGTCTTCAGTTTAATGTCACAGTCAAGAGTTCGTTAGCGTTAGCTCGATGACACTTTTACTTTTAAACATTAATAAACCAAAAGGTTGTTGGATTAAATCTTAATACAAGAGGAGAACAAGAAGAGGAGGCGCTCTGAAAGCTGCTGAAACTTTAATGCTGAAACATTTAAACCTGCCGTGTTCGTCGGAGCCGAGAGACACAGCCTCATTCCGGGGCTCCGGCCCCGAATCTGGCTATTACACATGATCCTAAAGCCTGGACCTGAAGTCGGTCCTCCAGGATTTTACTGGCTTTTTAAAAAACAGTCTCTAAGTCATTATAATTAGAAACCTTATCAAAATATTGACTTCAGTATCTGGCTTTCCTATGAAGTGCTCAGTGTTCTCATGCTATTAGCATTGTTGCTAATGTGGCTGCATTGCTAAAAAGATGCTAAACACTAAAAATTCTTCCATTTAGAAATCTTTGATTGTCAGTTACAAATGTATTATACTTTATATATTTTATTAGATAAAGAACAACGTTTTATTTGAAAAATGACAACAAAGAGCAATAAAGAGGCGGAGACCGAAGCTGTTATATGTTCTTTTTTATTGGTCGATCATCCTGCTGCGTATCTGCGATGACGTTGTTCTAATATACGATGCGGCTGCGATATATGAAGTGAGTCAGAAAAGGTGCAAACATCAGCAAACACAAAGACACATCAAAGAGGCTCCACAGAGACCGAATCACATCCTCCCGCCGCCGCCGTAATGACATCAGCGACGGCAGCGACGGCGCCCCCTACGGGCCGAGTCTCTTGTTGTTTCTGGATAAAGATCGAGTGAAAGTCCAGCAGGTCGACTCGGTTTGAAGTATTGATGAATTATCGGTTCTTAATGTGTGAAACGAGTCGACCGGCTGCTCTTTAACCGCAGAGTGTCCTTTCTACTCGTTCTACGTCTCAGAGACGATCAATACAAATCATAGATCACAGTTCGTCATGGTAACTGTGCCGCCTTCAAGTCATGCAAAAAAAAAAAATCTGTAGTTCCCATTTTCTGACCGATCAATCCTCAGGGTCATACAGGTGCTTCTACGTTCTGTCCCACAGACTTTGAATGCAGCATTAGGTGAGCACATGTGGCGTTCAGGGTCAATAAAAGTTTGTGGTTGTGAAATAATATTCAAAAAGAGTTAGTTTTATCTACAATGTACAGTTTATGCAAATTAGCGAATTATTATCTAGCATTTAGCTAACATTAGCGTTTAGACATCAGAATAAAAGTGAGAATACAATAAAGTGAAAGACTTTTTATATTTACGGGTTCACAAACTCATTAAAGCTCCAGCGTCAAACATTAATATAATATCGGTCAGATATGTTTTATCGTTGTGTTTTTGTTACAATGAGACGTTTTTATCTACAGAGGCAGCGGCTCCTCTTCTGGCGGAGTCCGCCATGTGGAACCGCCATGTTTCTACGGTAGCCCAGAACGGACAAACCAAACTCTGGATCAGAGTTTATGTTTTTTGCACATTTCGTGGCCACCGTAGATTCTCCTTTAAAGCTGGTGACTTTTATAAAAATATTTCTTGTCATATTTGCTGAAACTTTCACTTTGTCCTGACAGTAGAACATGAAACAGATAATCTGTGAAATAATCAGGTTCCTCTGGTTCCTCCTGGTGCTCCTAACTGGACCTGAGTGAATCCAACAGACCCGAACCAAAACAACCAATCAGAGCCGAGAATGATTGTTGAGACTCATTCCCAGGTCGTCAAATACCGACACTGAGAAAGAGACAATTATCTTACCAAAGTCTTTATATCTTTCTCTGCTCTGATTGGTTGTCTTGGTTCGGGCCCGGTGGATTCTTGCGAACCCGTTAGGAGCACCAGGAGGAACCAGAGGAACCTGGTTATTTCACAGATTATCTGTTTCATGTTTTACTGTCAGGACAAAGTGAAAGTTTCAGCAAATATGACAAAAAATATTTTTATAAAAGTCACCAGCTGCAGCTTTAAGTTCAAAGTTTTGGTAAAACTTTTCTTTTTGTTTCGACGGGTTAAAGGACCAGCGTGCAGGAGGGTGTAGGTTAAACTACGGTGGCCACAAAACGCACGAAAAAGGTGCCTATCTGCAGCCAGAGTTTGGTTTGTCCGCTCTGGGCTACCGTAGAAACATGGTGGTTCAACATGGCCGCCACAAGAGGAGCCGCTGCCTCTGTAGATAAAAACGTCACAAAAACACACAATGATTCTTATTTTCAGCTGATTTGAAACTTTTAAATTTGCTGAGCGCTGTAAAACCTGATGAGTTCATTTAACTGCCTGAACTAAATGTTGTAAGTAAATAAAAACATTCTTAATTAAGTTAAAGTTAAGTTAGTTTAACTTAATCAAGAATGTTTTTATAAAACAAAACTGAGTTATTTAAATTTTTCAGTTTACGAAGTTTCAGAACTTCTTTTTGGAGATAAACTTTAATTATAAATTAAATATTTATTTTATTTATTTAATCTCTTGTATCAGTGGAGGATTTCAACTAACAAATAAATAAAACAAAACAAACAAAAACAGAAAAAAATATATTAAAATATTAAATAAAAGTGAATAAAATGTTTAAAGCTGCATTATTTACTTTCAGTTTCACTTTGCTAGATAAAATAAAATGATAAAATATTGTCAATAATTTGGATCTGAAAGCTAATGTTAGCAAAATGCTTGCTAACAAACACTTAATGACAAATAGCTAATCATTATGTAGCATTTAGCTAACATTAGCTAACTCATCTTCTTTTCAAATTAGCTTAGCCTAGCTTAGCATGTAGGCATTTTTCTTTAAAGGATTTTAAAAAAAATTCAAAAGAATAAAATAAAGTTTTTTACATTCGTAAAATTAAAATCTGATCCCGAAGAAAACGACAGTTTTGGTTGTCGAGGCGACAGAAAGGACATTCGGTGAGTTTTCATTCATTCGAGGACCAGAAGAGAGTTTCTGTTCGGTCTCTACAATCCTCAAAACCCCAGACTGGAAGACTTTCTCAGAGGCAGTACGGTGGATTGTGATTGGTTCGTTCCTTTCCCTCCATTCGTCGTCTTTAACCAACAGAATGTGACAAACACACACCTGGGCCGTGGCAGCCAATCAGAGCCAACCCTGCCTGACTCCGCCTCCTCTCACCTGTCACCGGACCAGAGTTTAAATGTTTAGTGTCGGCTGATTGGAGGCGACCGAGTTTCTCTAAAAACAAACAAAAACATCTTTATTGATTTAATCTCTGATGCATTCAATTACCAAAACAATAATCCGCTTTCTGAGCTTTGAACTGTTTTTACTTTGTGATTATTTACAGGCTGAATAAACATCAACGTTCAAAACTTATTTTCATGTCAGAAATTATTATTTTTATTATTGTGAAGAACGAAAATTAATTGTTTAATTAAAAAAATGTTTTTCCTGACGTTTAAAGTTTCTAAGCCCCGCCCCCTTTTGCCCTGTCCTCCAATCACAGTTGAGCTAGCCTCGTTCACTTCCTCCTCTCCTGTACTTAGATAATGCTACGCTAGGCTAATCTATGTTGAAAAGACAACCACATTATAAAGAAGCTTAATAAGTAAGTTAGCTAATGTTAGCTAATGTTAGCAACATGCTAGCTTACGATTTGCTCTGTAGCAAGTTAGCTAGCAGTTTCTTTGTAGCTGTTAGTTAGCTAGCTACAGCTGAAAGCTAACGTTAGCAAACTGCCAGATAACTAGCTAGCTAATTTACAGCTTAATTGTTAGTTAGCATTTTGCTAACATTAGCTTAGCTAACGAGTAACGTAGATTAGTGAGCTAGCTACAAAGAAACTGCTAGCTAACTTGCTACAGAGCAAATCGTAAGCTAGCATGTTGCTAACATTAGCTAACATTAGCTAACTTACTTATTAAGCTTCTTTATAATGTGGTTGTCTTTTCAACATAGATTAGCCTAGCGTAGCATTATCTAAGTACAGGAGAGGAGGAAGTGATCGAGGCTAGCTCAACTGTGATTGGAGGACAGGGCAAAAGGGGGCGGGGCTTAGGACGGGTCTGATGCAAAGTAAAAATATGATTTAATATTCCGTATAAAACATTATTGTTGTTACGAAGGCAGTGATAGAACTTCTAGAGGAGGAAGGAGCTTTATTTTGAAGGGCTGTGTGAATGAAACAGGAAGTGGAGGTCGGCGTTTGTAAACTGGGAATCGATCCGGAAGCTTTTGGGAACGCCGGTCGGAAACTTCTGAGACGAGTAAAGGGTTCCGAGTAAGAGAGGAGGGCAGTGGTTTCCGTCTACACGAAGCGGGGCAGTGTTCATATGTCCTCGCAATCAGCCGACACCTGAACGCAACACGAGCTACGGTAGCTAGCTACTTAACTTATAAATTTTTTTATTAATTTTTACTGCAAATGCTAGCTACTGATGCTGTAGTTTAGTTGTGTTGCTAATGTGAGCTAGTTAGCTCAACTTTAGCATCCTGTTGTTTCCTTATGGACAGATAGCTTGAGCTAAAGCAGCTAACAGCTAATTAACTGCTGCTAACTGTCTGTTAGTCTCAACTAATAATCAATAATCATAAACTTTGATGACATGCCACTGGTGCCCAAAGCTGATCAATCAATCCATTCAATCATCAATAATCAGAACCAATCACAGAGCTAATATTGATTGGGGGCGGAGCCTTAATCCAAACAGAAACCCCGCCTCTTTCACCCGATTGGCCCGAAGTTTCTTAAAGAGACAAAACAAACAATCGTGTTCAAAGAAAGACAACGTGTGAGTTTCAGTCCAGAACCAGAACCGGATCAGTCCAGAACCGGATCAGTCCAGAACCGGATCAGTCCAGAACCGGATCAGAGATCAGCTGTTAGTGTCTCCATAATTCAACATTCAGACCCCCCCGAACTGCCGGGGGGGAATACATCATGCAATATTTCTGCCAGCAACGTTTCGTTTCACCCGATCAGACCCTGAACGCAGCACGAGACAGAGACAGGAGGAGGGCTGTGTTGCGTTTGAGTGCCGTCGTACTTCACATTGCTGCAGTTTGTTTGTTCGGGTTTTATTTAAACTTAATAATTTGTTTGTGTAACAATATTGACCGTAGCTAAGCCCCTCCCACTTCCTCCTTTCCTGTGCTTAGATATGCTAAGCTAAGCTAATTTATGTTGACAACCACATTTTAAAGATTAATAAATAATAAATATTAAAAATATAAACAAATCTTAAGTTAGCTAATGTTAGCGAAACACTAAATAACTAGCTAATGATTTACGTAGGTTAGCTAGTTAGCTAGCTAGCATTTAGCTCTGTAGCTATTTAATCTACATTAATCGTTAGCTAGCTAGCTAGCATCTGAAAGCTAATGTTAGCAAAACGCTAGCGAATTGTTCATTAGGTAGCGTTTTGCTAACATTAGCCTTCACCTGAACTAGCTAGCTTACGATTGCTGTAGATTAGTTAGCTAGCATAGCAAGCTAACTTGCTACAGAGCAAAATGCTAGCTAACCAGCAAGCTAATTTACATGAGCTAGCATTTTGCTAACATGAGCTAACCTAATATGTGTCTATTTATTTATATTTATATTTTATTTATTAACTATCTTCAACATAGATTAGCCTAGCTTAGCATAGTTGCTGTTAATGGAGCACAGAGCAAAAAGGGGCGGGGCTTAGGAAGGGTCATCATAAACTGACGGTGCATTCAAAGAACGCAGGAAAGTGAAGGATTCAACTCACAAACCTCCCGAACCTCCTCCGGTCGGAACGCAAACAAACAAACAAACAAACAAACAAACACAAACAGGAAGTGGCAGCTGAGGAACAGAAACAACTCTTCTTTCTGATTGGACGGAACAACACGGAGAAGAAGAAGAAGAAGCGCGGTGTGTTCTTCTGATTGGTTAAAGAAATGACAGGAAGTGAAGTTTCTACATGGCTTTAAAGCTTCGGCGTTCTCGCTCGTCATCGTCGCGACAGGAGTGATGACGACTGCGATGTAGCGATGAAGAGTAGGTGTGCTAGCCTCCGGGCGCCGTGTCATCGGGGCTGTTTGCATAAAATGTAAATCATCATCGTCAACGTCCTGACATCACACAAGCCCCTCCCCCTCGCCCTCCCCCGTTGGATTTAAAACACAAGAAGAAGAAACCCCCATTTATTTTTTTTTTTTTTTTTAGCTTCTTTTTTTTTCTTTGTTTTCGTCGCCGTCGCCGTGGCGCTCGTTGTTGTTGTTGTTGTTGTTGTTGTCGTCGTCGTCGTCGGTGTGGTTGCTGAACAGAGGGAGTGTTAAAATGGGAGTTCGCCTCCTCCTCCTCCTCCTCGCCTGCGGGGGGCGCTGCAGGCTATGATCCCTCCTGCTCTGTGCAGTCCGCCTGCTGCTGCTCCTCCTGGTGGCGCTCCCGGCTCCTCGCCCGCTCGCCGCTGTTCAGCGTCGGGCTCCGCGAGGACTTCAGCATCTTCTCCTCGAGCTCGTGCAGCGACGGCTCCTTGTACATGCAGACTGCAGGGGGGGGGGGGGGGGGGGGGGGGGGGGGAGAAACACGTTATGAACAACAAACGATCAATATTTTAATTTATCCGATCGCTATGAACGCTAACGTCTGGGGCGGCAGTAGCTCAGTGTGCAGGGTCGTCGGTTCAAGTCCCACAGACCCCAATATGGAGTGTGGACTGGTAGCTGGAGAGGAGGAGGAAGAGGAAGAGGAGGAGGAGGAGGAGGAGGAGGAGGAGGAGGGAGGAGGAGGAGGAGATGTTGACGATATTTTAAAGAAGATGGGGGAGGAGGAGGAGGAGGAGAGGGGAGGAGGGGGAGGAGGAGGAGGGGGGAGGAGGGGGAGGCTGAAAGCAGAGACGGAGCTTCATGTTTCCTGTTAAACCTTCATCAGTGATATTAGAGCTTCACCTCGTCCTCAGAGCCAAAGGAAGCTCCTGCAGGGCGACCTCTGACCTCTGACCTCCTCTGACCTTTATGTGATTCATTAGTTATAATATATTATATATATAAAGATTCATTCATTCATAAAATATCACCTGTGTTTAGTTCAATTAAATTAAAAGCCCTCCGGAAACCCTTTTAAACAAGGCTTTTATTGTGAAACATTTGCAGGAACTTGCTAAAAAAATGAGAATGATATTGATCAGTATACACTGTATCTTTATAGATTATTGATCAGTATACACTGTATCTTTATAGATTATTGATCAGTATACACTGTATCTTTATAGATTATTGATCAGTATACACTGTATCTTTATAGATTATTGATCAGAATACGCTGTATCTTTATAGATTATTGATCAGTATACACTGTATCTTTATAGATTATTGATCAGTATACACTGTATCTTTATAAATTAGTCCCTCAGGTGTGTGTGTGCGTCTCACCTTCGATGGGTCTGGGGACGAAGTGTGAGCAGGGTTTGGTTTTCTTCACGCGGTTGCCCTTCATGATGACTCCGTCCTTGTTGAGGCCCAGGAACCAGGCCCGGCCCGACTCGTGCTGCCGGTACAGTGTGGACGAGTAGATGACGTAGTAGTTCTCAAACACCGACTCCTTAAACTTACACTCTGCTGTGAACACATCCTGACACACACACACACACACACACACACACATTATTATTATTTATACAGTTATAATCAGTCAGTTATTGATCATAATAGTATAACAGTGATAAACACACAAACATATAGTTCATAAGAAAAACACACAAAGACAGCGTGAGCCAGCAAGACAAATGCATTGTGGGTAACGTAGTGCAGTGTCATTCTGTCTCACTGTTCCACGTTGGTACAAACCGGATCCACCATGTTAAATATGGACCTTTAAGGCCAAACCCGACTCTACTGGGACGCGTTCAGGTAAATTTAGCAGCTCCCTCCAGGTATAACAGGTGTGTGTGTGTGTGTGTGTGTGTGTGTGTGTGTGTGTGCCCTCTGGATATAACAGGTGGTCAGGGAGCCAATCAGAGCAGAACAAACCCACACAATGCACAACTCTGTTCAGCTCTCACTGAAATAACAACCTCTGAGTTTGTAGCTGAAAATATCCAGTTAGAGCCTTCACTGTAAAACAATCTGTCACATATCTTTAAAATAAGTAGAATAAATGTTGTTTATCAGTGTATAAGGTAAACTGTCCAAATACAGTTGTTATCAGTGTAAACAGCAATAATTACTGTAATCTCACAGATAATGACTTTTATTACAGTTCTAGAACTTTTAACATTCACATTAAAATAATAACAATCCAATAATAACAGCACTCTGCTGTAAATGTAAGTCTGATTATTGTATTATAGCAGAGTTCACCTGGATTTATAGATCATTGTTTACACTGTAAATATCTTTAATCAAACATTAAAAAGATTTTATGTCAAATAAAAGTTAAAAACTGTATTTTAGTTATTTTCTGTTATTTTACTGAATGTTTTGGCGTCCAGCTGCTGATTGTTTACAATGTTTATGTATTTTAAAGTTGTGTTGTAATCAGGGTTTTTATTAATCGTTCGCTAAGCTAACTGGTGTTGTCCGGCTGTATCTTGGTGTTGCATTGTGGGTCTGGTGTTGCATTGTGGGTCTGGCGTCGGTTGCTTCGTGGTGTTGGCTGATGGCTGATTTGTAAACGGCGAGCTAGTTATTAGCATGGAGCTAACGATCCAAATAAAATATAGGAACTTTGCAGATAGAAACGTTATTCTAAATATGACTGTCAGTTATTTTACAGCGTTCAGTGTCTGTTGGCCGACGCCCAGGATGATGCTCGCTCTTCTACTGTATCATCTCTTCCTCCATCACTCCATCCCGTCGGATGTGAACACACAGCGAGAGAAGAGTTGCATTTTAAAGTTTAATAGAAAGAGCGGACATGAATTATAGATGTTGGACGGACTCAGCGAGGCGAGCTGCACTCTGCAGGCTGATCTCATATCAATATTTATTATTAGTTTCTATCCGTTCTTCAAACGGAGCTTTTTGTTCCGCAGTAATGTCACATATCAGCGTCTTAAAATCTCTCTGGTAAAACATGAGACGCCTGCTGAGTAACTGAATCCTGAGCTCGGATATTTTCAGTCACATTACGAGGAGGTTCACTGCCTGCGTGCCCTTGAGCAGGACAAACTGCAGTTTAAAAATAAATATTTGAATAATGAATCATATAAGTGGAACTATATAACCTTAAAATACACTGATTTTACACCAGCTAACTCATTAGCTAATCTGCGTCAATCAGTTAGCCTGTTAGTGTTTCTCTACAGAGCGCTAACACTAGCTAAGTGGCTAACTAGCTAGCCAATCTACATCAGTTGTAGACAGCTAGTTACATCTGCAAGCTATTGTTAGCAAAATGCCAGCTAACTAGTACAGTAGCAAAAGGATGACATCTTGGACAAGTAGACAACAGGCACACAGCACACAGGACCAGTTCATTGTGAGACTAGGAGGAGTCCTGAAGAAGTGTTCAAGATCTCAGAGTCCATCATTCCAACACTGTCAGAAGAGCTTGGGGAAGCTCTTTGACTGCAGCTTGAAGGACACAGCTGCCATCCACAAAACCTGTGGTAACCTCGGAGCCTGGCTCACCAAGGTTGACAGATTTGGGTTGCCTGGTCGTTTCAAGGCTTGGATCTACCAGCATGCCATTCTTCCCAGGGTTCTGTGGCCGCTGCTACTGTATGATGTCCCAGTGTCAACTGTGGAAGCTCTGGGGAAGAAGATCAGCAGTTACTTGCGAAGATGGCTCAGCTTGCCGAGGAGCCTAGTGCTGCCCTGTACGGGTCCAACAACGCCCTACACCTCCCCTTCAGCAGCCTCTCAGAAGAGTTTGTGGTGACACGGACAAGAGAGGTCATGCAGTAGAGGGACTCCAGGGACCCCAAGGTGGCAACAGCTGGCATCGAAGTCCGCAGGCAGGAAGTGGAGTGCTGCCAGAGATCTACAGGCAGCAGAGGCGCGGCCAAGGCAGAAGGCCCTTGTTGGGACGGTGGCAAGAGGGCGATCAGGTCTGGGCTACTTTCCAGGCAGCCAGGTGGACAGAGCTAAAGGGAAGGAGCGTCAACATCTCCTCCAGGAGGAAGTGTGAGCAGGTGTAGAGGAGATAAGAGCCAGCAAGATGGTGGGACTGAGTCAGCAGGGAGCCTGGACAAGGTGGGAGAAGACGCTGCAGCGGAAGATCTCATGGCGGGCTAACAGCTATCAGCTTTCTGGTCCAAACCGTCTACGACACCTTGCCAAGCCCAGCAAACCTTCACACCTGGGGCAAGATTGAGACACCTTCCTGCCCCCAGTGTGCTGGTAGAGGATCGCTTCAGCACCTCCTCAGCAGCTGACCCAAAGCTCTGGCCGATGGCTGCTATCACTGGCGCCACGACCAGGTGCTCAAGCAGTGCAGAGTGTCACCACAGCAGACACTGCCCCAGGAAGAAAAACATCCCTTTCCTGAAGGCTGGAGAGAAGCCCCACTCGTGACCACAGCCCCAGATTGGCAGCTGAGAGTGGACCTGGGAAAACAACTAAAGGTCCCTGAACACATCGCCCAGACAAGACTGACTTGATCATCTACTCAGATGCTACCAAGCAGGTGATCATGTGGGAGCTGACTGTGCCATGGGAGGAGAACATGGAGGAGGCACACGAGAGGAAGCAGGCGAAATACCAAGACCTGGTGGAGGAGTGCAGCCGGGGCTGGCGGGCTCACTGCGGACCTATCGAGGTGAGCTGCCGGGGGTTCGCTGGGCGTTCAACCTGCAAAGCTCTGTCAGGGCTAGGAGTGACCGGAGCTGTTAAGAGGGGAACCATACGTTCCATAACGGAAGCCGCAGAGAAAGTGCTAATTGATTAACCTGAAACACTGATTCTGACTTTATATCGCAAACAATAACAAATACACAAAATAGACAGACGGACAGACAGACGGACAGACAGACAGACAGACAGACAGACAGACGGTCTTACTGATGTGTAGAGGAATCCCTCAGCGTTCATGCCCACGTACAGTCCAGCCTTCACTCCCTGGATCGCCACAACCCTCAAACCCACTGGGATCAGATTGAACAGAGCTGGAGAGAGAGACAGTCAGACAGACAGAGAGAGAGAGAGAGAGACAGTCAGATGTGTAACAGTAACTGATCTCTGAAGCTGTCGGTGGTTAAACTGAGAGAATGAAAGAGAGGAAGAGGAGGAGGAGGAGGAAGAGGAGGAGGAGGAGGGATGGAGTGATGAGAGGTGATTTAATCCTCGGGGAGCTGCAGTGTGGGTGAGGATGAGGAGGTGGAGGAGGAAGAGGCCTGTGGCGATGGCTGTTAATCCTCCTTTATTTAACTCAGAGAGAGAGAGAGAGAGAGAGAGAGAGAGAGAGAGAGAGAGAGACAGAAAGAGAGAGACAGAAGAGAGAGAGAGAGAGAGAGAGAGACAGAAGAGAGAGAGAGAGAGAGAGAGACAGAGAGAGAGAGACAGAAAGAGAGACAGAAAGAGAGAGAGAGAGACAGACAGAAAGGGGAATCCAAAACATCTCCTCCTCTTCTTCTTCTTGTCCTCTTTTTCCAAACCAGATGATTTAAAGCAGCAGTGTGGAATCAGTGTGAGTCCAGTTGTGTCCAGGTGTGTGTGTGTGTGTGTGTGTGTGTGTGTGTGTGTGTGTGTGTGTGTGTGTGTGCTGCAGACTCACTGTAGTCACTGTTCTCGTCTTTGTTCCCACTGATGGCTCCATCAGGCTGCATCTGCAGGAAGAAACCCTGCTCACTGAACAGACGCGTCACGATGCCCTTCAGCTGTGGCTCTGTAACACACACACACACACACACACACACACACACACACACACACACACAGATATAAGGTTCACTCTAAACTCACTTTATTATTTATTATTCTGATTCCTGTTCAGCTGCAGTCTGAGACTCACTGCACGTATAATATATATATATATTATATATATATATATATATATATATATATATATATATATTCTGTATGTTCTCTGTATGTTCACTGTATGTTCACTGTATGTTCTCTGTATGTTCACTGTATGTTGACTGTGTGTTTACTGTATGTTTACTGTATGTTCACTGTATGTTTTCTGTATGTTCTCTGTATGTTTACTGTATGTTCACTGTATGTTCTCTGTATGTTTACTGTATGTTCACTGTATGTTCTCTGTATGTTTACTGTATGTCCTCTGTATGTTCTCTGTATGTTCACTGTACATTCACTGTATGTTCTCTGTATGTTCACTGTACGTGTACTGTATGTTCTCTGTATGTCACTGTATGTTTACTGTGTGTTTACTGTATGTTTACTGTGTGTTTACTGTATGTTCACTGTATGTTCACTGTATGTTTACTGTATGTTCACTGTATGTTTACTGTGTGTTTACTGTGTGTTTACTGTATGTTCTCTGTATGTTCACTGTATGTTTACTGTGTGTTTACTGTATGTTTACTGTATGTTTACTGTATGTTTACTGTGTGTTTACTGTGTGTTTACTGTATGTTCACTGTATGTTTACTGTGTGTTGACTGTGTGTTTACTGTGTGTTTACTGTATGTTTACTGTATGTTTACTATGTGTTTACTATATGTTTACTGTGTGTTTACTGTATGTTCTCTGTATGTTCACTGTATGTTTACTGTGTGTTTACTGTGTGTTTACAATATGTTTACTGTGTGTTTACTGTATGTTTACTGTATGTTTACTGTGTGTTTACTGTGTGTTTACTATATGTTTACTGTATGTTTACTTTGTGTTTACTATATGTTTACTGTGTGTTTACTTTATGTTTACTGTATGTTTACTGTGTGTTTACTATATGTTTACTGTATGTTTACTTTGTGTTTACTATATGTTTACTGTGTGTTTACTGTATGTTTACTATATGTTTACTGTGTGTTTACTTTATGTTTACTGTGTGTTTACTGTGTGTTTACTATATGTTTACTATATGTTTACTGTGTGTTTACTTTATGTTTACTTTATGTTTACTATATGTTTACTGTGTGTTTACTTTATGTTTACTTTGTGTTTACTATATGTTTACTGTGTGTTTACTATATGTTTACTATATGTTTACTGTATGTTTACTGTATGTTTACTGTGTGTTTACTGTATGTTAACTATATGTTTACTGTATGTTTACTGTATGTTTACTGTGTGTTTACTATATGTTTACTGTATGTTTACTATATGTTTACTGTATGTTTACTGTATGTTTACTATATGTTTACTGTATGTTTACAGTGTTTACTATATGTTTACTATATGTTTACAGTATGTTTACTGTATGTTTACTGTATGTTTACTATATGTTTACTGTTGTTTACTATGTTTTGTATGTTTGTGTTTACTGTGTGTTTACTATATGTTTACTATATGTTTACTGTATGTTTACTATATGTTTACTGTGTGTTTACTGTATGTTTACTGTATGTTTACTATATGTTTACTGTGTGTTTACTATATGTTTACTGTGTGTTTACTATATGTTTACTATACGTTTACTATATGTTTACTGTATGTTTACTATATGTTTACTGTGTGTTTACTGTATGTTTACTGTATGTTTACTGTATGTTTACTATATGTTTACTGTGTGTTTACTATATGTTTACTGTGTGTTTACTATATGTTTACTGTGTGTTTACTGTATGTTTACTGTGTGTTTACTGTGTGTTTACTATATGTTTACTGTGTGTTTACTGTGTGTTTACTGTATGTTTACTGTGTGTTTACTGTATGTTTACTGTTGTTTTGTTTATATGTTTACTATATGTTTACTGTGTGTTTACTGTATGTTTACTGTGTGTTTACTATATGTTTACTATATGTTTACTGTTGTGTTTACTGTATGTTTACTTATGTTTACTACTGTGTGTTTACTATATGTTTACTATATGTTTATTATGTTTACTGTGTGTTTACTATATGTTTACTGTATGTTTACTATATGTTTACTGTGTGTTTACTATATGTTTACTGTGTGTTTACTGTATGTTTACTGTGAGTGTCCAGATGAACAGCACTGATGGATAATCTTATTAAACATAAGGGATGAAATGAGATTAGAGAAAGTAAACTGAGATAAACTCTGACTTTGTAAACACGAGCTGTTGACCTGCAGACGGACGCTCGGAGGAAGAGTCGTGTGTTTGTTGTTCAGAGTAAACAAAGATGGCGGCTGGCTGTGGAGATGGAGGGATGCTCCAGATGACAATGTGGGCCAGAAGCACTCATCATCAGAAATAGACCAAAACACAGAGAGAGAGCGATGTGGAGCAGGAGCTGTGCTACTTACACACACACACACACACACTCCTGCTAGCTCCGCCCCCTCACAGACCTGCACTGTAGTGGGCGGAGCCTCGACGGCTAACCTCAGCTAACAGAGCTAACCACAGCTAACAGAGCTAACCACAGCTAACAGAGCTAACTTCAGCTAACAGAGCTAACCTCAGCTAACAGAGCTAACTTCAGCTAACAGAGCTAACTTCAGCTAACAGAGCTAACCTCAGCTAACAGAGCTAACCTCAGCTAACAGAGCTAACCACAGCTAACAGAGCTAACCACAGCTAACAGAGCTAACCTCAGCTAACAGAGCTAACCAGCATGAGCAGCTGTTACAGTCACTAGAAGCACATTCACACTGTTTGTGAAAGTTTCTGTTTGAAGCTAAGCTAACGACTGTATTTACATTATATATATACATTGTATATTACAGCGATGCATCAGGGGCAGTTTGGGGTTCAGTATTTTGCTCAAGGACACTTCAACATGCAGCGGGAGGAGCCGGGGATCGAACCAACAACCATCTGATCAGTGGACGACCCGCTGAGACACAGCAGCTACAAGCTAGTGTTGTAGCCATAGCCAGAGACCTGTTAGCTTTAGCCTCAGTCTGTTAGCTCTACCATCCACTGTTTCAGTTCTAATGTTCATTCGCAGCATTTCCAACCTCTAAACCTCCCTTTTATTGACACCTTCCAGTTAATTGATCCATTATTAACCTCGTACTTTGATCATTGGCTGATCAGAGGACAGTCTGGTGGTGTTTTGGAGGTCGCTGCCGTTCGACAGATGCTGATGTTGGGAGTTATATTTAAAGTGTGTGAGACAGTTTGAGGAGGAGCTGTGAGCCTGAAGGAGATAAAACACCTCGTCACATGCTGCTGCTTCCTGAAGCGAAACTGAGCCTCAGAACCAGAATCACATTTCAATCTCAGCAGAACTAAAATTACACCTTCAAACAGCTCCTGTGGCCTTCAGACAACAGAGAACTTTTATAAAGTGGAACCTGAATCACCTTTATATCTGTTTATTGATTACTGATCACATTTTATATTTATTTCTATATTTTATAGTTATTAATGTAACTCTTTCCTTCATATACACAATTTAATGTTTAAAACGTTCATAAATTAACTTTGATCGTAGTTTCCAGTTTTACTTTTTAATAAATGTACATTTAATGTTTCAATCAATAAAGTTTGATCAGAGAAAGAAAACATTGGCCTTTAAATGTATTTGTCTTATTCAGAGTGAAATATGTTGATGGATCACATAAACAGCAGCTGATAAACAGTATTAATCGTGTGGTTGATCAATAACTGACAGCCCTGTCAGAGTCAGAGTCAGCATTCAGAAATATTATTGATTATTTTATTATTGATTTGATCAAATTCCAACTGCAAAGAGCAAAAATAAATAATCTAATATAAAAAATGATTTTATTTATTTAACATATTATTGTATTGTGAAGTACTGTGGGATCATGGGAAACACTAACAGAGACGCTTTTAATGAGTTTTACTCTGTTTCTGTCGACTTTAATGAAGTTATGATGATCTGAAGGTAAAATCAGTGTTTGTGTCTCTGGAGTCTGGTGGAGAGTGATAGTGATATTACGGCTGTTTGTGGTTAAACTAAAGGTCTATCTCTGTAGGGATCCTTTCCATAATGCTGTCAGACACAAAAAAAAACTGGTCTGTCAGTGGCGGAACTACTGTTAGTGGAACAAATAACAACAACTGTTAGTGGACAACAACAACAACTACTGTCAGTGGAACAGACAACAACTACTGTTAGTGGAACAAACAACAACAACTACTGTTAGTGGAACAAACAACAACAACTACTGTTAGTGGAACAAACAACAACTACTGTTAGTGGAACAAACAACTACTGTTAGTGGAACAAACAACAACTACTGTTAGTGGAACAAACAACAACTACTGTTAGTGGAACAAACAACAACAACTGTTAGTGGAACAAACAACAACAACTGTTAGTGGACGGATCCCAAGGATTAACGTTAGCTTGCGTTAAGGCCCCCCAACTTCGTTGGTGAATTAAGGATTTATTTCCACCTAACCGGAGTTGTTGATTGTTGGAAACACTAACAGAGACTGTTTTAATGAGTTTTAGTGAGATAACTTCTGTTATGAATTGGCGCTATACAAATAAAATTGAATTGAATTGAATAGTCTTTTTCTGTTCACTTTAACGAAGTTACGATGATCCGAAGGTAAAATGGTGTGAAGTGTGTTTCATGAACTTGGAGGTATAATTAGTGTTTTTGTAAATGGAGTCTGGTGGACCGTAGCACTTGCACATTTGTTTTGGTCTCTTATTCTGGTGCTCCAGTGCACCATCTGGTCCGAAACTCGTATACAGCGCATTTAATATACGTTGCACATAAATAGATAAAAAGAAAACGCAAAATAAATGAATAATAATTAATATTAATAATAATAATGTGATAATAGTTGTAGCACTGTTGGCCCATCCTCAGGAGGTTTTGGGGCTTTCAGGTCAGTCGCTGTACACCTTTCAGGCCACCAGAGGGAGTTGGAAATTACAGTTTTATGCTTCAAAAGATTCAGTTTTTGATTGTTTTTGCAGCAGCGTGGTCAGATCTTCTCGTATGGATCAGATGTGATCAGCAGGGGGCTCTCTGATGCTAAAACATCAGAAGAAGACAAAGTGCTGACGTTGCCCTCAGTGACTCAGCAGATACTTTCCTCTCTCTACAGCCTCCTCTGTTCTTACAAACTCCTCGCTGGAGAAGTTTAAGCCTGCAGTCGGCGTGGAGCCGCTGATCAAGCAGTAGCGCTGTGTAATAGTTCCTTTAAGAAGCTGTTTGTTTTTCTTGCCAAGGGAAGTTGAAGCGGCCGGCAGCAGCGGGGAGTCAGCTAATGAGAGACGCAGCTCATGAATGTGTAAATGTTGGAATACGTCCAGCGGTCCGACACACTGTGTCTCCTCAGGAGGAAACTCTGCTTGAGCTTAGGTCAACCTCCAGCTGCTGACATCATCACTACATCACCGGGTATTTCTTTAAACATTAAAAATGTAAAACCGCTCAGTTTATTTTGCATTTATCAAACAACAGACGATTTAAGCTCGACTCCTTCAGAAAACTCAACATTCAGACAGCGACTGCACTAAAGATAAACTTTAAAGGTTATCTGTGAGATTTAAAACATTTCAATATAGTTGGTGATTTTTAGAAACAGTAATAAAGACAGTTTAATGAGTTTTATTCTGTTTCTTTCAACTTTGAATGAAGTTACGATGATCTGAAGGTAAAAATTCAGTTTTGTCTCTGGAGTCTGGTGGCAATGAAATAGACAGTTTTGGTGAGATTTATTTAGTTTCTCATCAATATGTTTTTTATAACATATTTGGAACCGATATTCATTTGATCAGATCTGATATTCAGCAGTTTTCTAAAATAAATTAGAGTTGTTCTGATATAATGTTTCTAAAAATGTGTTTTATGATGATCTGTGAGGTTAAATGACCAGTTTTGCGAATAGAGTCTGGTGGGCTGTAGCGCTCTACTGTGACATCTAACTAGAAAGTCATGTACAGCACCTCTAACGTAAATATCACAAATTTTTATCAAATTAAAAACAATAAAGTATGAATAAATGTTACTGCACCAGGAGTTTGTGAGTTTTATTTTGTTTCTAGTTTGAAGTGTGTTTATCTTCGAGGCTGTAGCCGTTGTTGTTTTGGTCTCTCGCGCTCTAGTGCGCCCTCCAGTGGCTTTAAGGTTGTAATGCGGGCAGGTAAGAAATCTGCAGGTCGCTGTGAACCCACCTGGTTTCCGTCGTACGGGTCTTTTCTTTCCGCTGCAGAAGCGGACTTTACTGAAGACGCTGAAGATGTGTCTCTCGCACAGAGACCTTGGGTCTTTAGTCGGACTCGAGCGTCTCTTGTTGGTGGCGACCTTTTCGCTGTTGGACTCTCGGGCCTGACGCCTTTGTCGGATCAGGGAGCTGGCGATGGCCGCCGCCATCTCCCCCGAGAGGTGGGCGGAGCCACCGAGGAAAAAATCTCTAAGGACGCTCGCTGTTTAGTCCAAATCCAGTGACATGTCTGAACGGTAAAATCCGCTAGAAGGTCGCTCCATGATTCTTCCGACTGAGGAGATATTTACATTTCCGAACTTTTAAGAGATTCAAATATAAGAAAATTACATCCCGTGTGTTTGAGTCACATCACAGACGAAACGCTTCTTCAGTTTATTGTTTAATTTGCCATATAAGGTCACATCCTGCAGGGGGCAACAACGCTTCAACATCTGTTTCAGACATTTTCTTCAGCTGACGAATGAATGAATTTCTAACTTCTCGTCGGTTTCGTGACGATCAAACGGACGAAGAAACGCTTCAGTTATCGACATCGTTCTCAGTAATTATATAAATGTTCTCAGAGTAAAGAACCTTCCAGCGAGTCTCAAGGTGACGATTTAAATGGCCACGACTTCCAACACAAAAAACTGCAGCACGTTTAAATGCAAAAGCCACAAGGCATGCTGGGTAATTTATGTTCACCTCAGGCTGTATCAGACTCTCCGATGGTAGCACATGGCCGCAGGATGCGTCTGTAAATCGAGGAGCGGAAGGAATCGCCTGCCGCCGTTCACGCGTCCGTCTTCAACTTTCAGAAACGTCTTCAGAGAATCGGCGGCAGCGATCGAAAAGAGTTGAAGAAAGAAACGACGTCCAACAAACGAAGTTGAGAATAATCCCAGAGAGACGAAACGAGGCGATACAGCAGCAGATTTTACACACAGCGACTCTGTTCTGCTCCACTGTTTCCTCCTGCCTCATCCGTCTCCTCCTCCTCCTCCTCTTCCTCCTCCTCTTCCTCGCAGGCTGAGAGCTGCTGAATGTGATGAGAGGCTGAGAGAGAGAGAGTGGAGGGAGAGAGAGGAGCAGTCAGAGAGAGGAGAGAGAGTGATGGAGAGACAAGCGGTGGAGGTGTAGAAGAAGCTCCTAAAAATATTCTGCCTGATGTTTCGTGTTGCTCCCACATCAGACCACTCTACCTTCCACTCTGGATCCCGTTCAGCTCCATTAAACAGCCGCATCCATGAAAGAGCTTCTTTCAAATCCAGATCCGGGTCTCTGATCTGTCCACACGGGTGCGCTGATGCACCTGAAGCCAAACGGTCGGCGCAGAGGAAGCAGCCGCCATCTTCATCATCCGCCACATCGCCTTCATAGCCTTCTAAAACCTGGATTAGCTTAGCATGTAGCATATCTGAGTGCAGGGAAGGAGGAAGTCGACAGAGGCTTGCTCAACTGTGATTGGAGCAAAGAGCAAAAAAAACCGGCGTTTTTGGTGGCTGAAACTCGACACAACATTCGGCGGTGGCGTAAATTCACATGTGGCAAAACAGCTCAACAGCGCCCCCTAAAGAACAGCCCCTGCGGCACAGTTCACTAATATGTCTGAAAACTGGCACGAACGTGTATCATGACCAGACGTACAAAAAGGCCTCTTGGAGTCATACCCCAAACCGAACATGATCAATTTAACATGCAGTTTTTGAGCCGTTTTTGCTATTTCCACCCGTTTTATTTTAACTAAATATTTCATCTTAGATTTAGTGAGTAAACTCTAAAGTTGACCATAAAATCCACGTTTGGCCATGAAAGAGGAACTCTTCACCCTAACCTGAGTTTACATTCTCAGCTTTAATTCTGTAATTATGATATATTTCTTCTGTTTATAACTTAAAGTTGCAGAAAAAGTCTGACTGTAGTCTGATCGCCCTTCCATATTGTGGATCGTTGTTGTATCATTAAAGTACAACAGTATCAGAAAGCAGCACAAATACAGATCTCTTTCTCACACCAGGGTCCATGTTAAATCTGTGTTAAAATAAAACCGTGGTCCTCTCAGTGCGCCGCTGCACACTGCTGTGACTGCAGGGTTACATAAAAGCATCTTTATGCCCGCTGCATCTTCACAGCAGCAGAGGAGCCTCACGAACATGTTGTCAGGGTTGAATAACCATGAGATCTGCTCTGAGATCAGCTGTTAGTGATGAAACGCTGTGAGACAGGCAGTCGGCGTCCTCTCGCTCTGAGAGGAACTGAGACCACAAAACTGATCCCAGTTCTGTGCACAGCAGGTTTCATTTGACTTTATTAATAAACTGTAACACAGAGTCCACAACACAGAGTCCACAACACAGACAACACAGAGTCCAACACAGAGTCCAACACAGAGTCCACAACACAGAGTCCACAACACAGAGTCCAACACAGAGTCCAACACAGAGTCCACAACACAGAGTCCAACACAGAGTCCAACACAGAGTCCAACACAGAGTCCAACACAGAGTCCACAACACAGAGTCCAACACAGAGTCCAACACAGAGTCCACAACACAGAGTCCACAACACAGAGTCCAACACAGAGTCCACAACACAGAGTCCAACACAGAGTCCACCAACACAGAGTCACAACACAGAGTCCCAACACAGAGTCCAACACAGAGTCACAACACACAGAGTCCAACACAGAGTCCAACACAGAGTCCAACACAGAGTCCACAACACAGAGTCCAACACAGAGTCCAAAGTCAAAGCTAACATTAATGCTAAGCTAGTGGAACATATTGTCTGATTGTGCTGTTAGCTGGATAACGTTAGCTTGCTTGCTAACATGAACAAATTACCAACGTAGCAAAATACTGTCAGTTAGCTTAGCTTAGCTTCATCCAGACTCCCGGCTGTTCTGGCTGCTTGGTCGTTTGCAGGTTACGTTGTTGGATAATGTTATTCAGCGTTTCTCGATTGCAACTAACTGGCTAACTTTAGCTTCCTTTCTCGCTAACATTAACTCTAGCAAAATGCTATCTGAGTGGATAAGTTAGTTAGCTAACGTTAGCTTCTCCAGCTAACGTGATCCATGATGCTAACTTCTGTATTCTGACAAACTGTGTTGATTTTAGCCAACAATAAATGATGCTAACAATACAAAGCTAACGATAGCTTCCTACTAGCCAAGAGCGATGTGAGGGAGGGGCATCCAGTTAGCTAACTGTAGCTAAGCTAAGCTGGGGTTGTCCAGCTGGCTGTATCTTGGTGTTGCATTGTGGGTCTGGTGTTGGCTGATGGCTGATTTGTAAACAGTTAGTTATTAGCATGGAGCTAACGGTCCAAATATAATATAGGAACATTACAGATAGAAACGTTATTCTAAATATGATCGTCAGTTATTTTACAGCGTTCAGTGTTTGTCTCTGTTGGCCGACTCCCAGGATGCAGTTCACTGAACTGGTGGCGCTGTTAGCTTCAGTTTAATGTTACATAGAAGAGCTTTAGTATAAAGTTTAATTGTTGAACTGAACAATATCAGTCGGCTGTTTCTCTCCAGAACACTGTGATGATGATGATGATGATGATGATGATGACCCTGTATTTGTTGTCAGTGACTCATCCTCTCAACAGCTGATAACTGGATTGTATAACGAGCTCTTCAACGCTAATTGGACTCGTCTCCACTCTTCTTCATATGTTTGTTTCAGAACCACCAGCAGTTACTGTCGGACAGAACCGAGAGCATCGTGGAGCTTTCAGTGGAAGCACTTTAACCGACGCAACGTTAGCTTATTCACAAATATTTTATCATCTACGTCGGTGAATTAAGGATTTATTTCCACCAAACCAGAGTTGGTGATTGTTGGAAACACTAACAGAGACGCTTTAATGAGTTTTATTCTGTTTCTGTCTTTGAATGAAGTTACAATGTTACGATGATATCTGAGGTAAAAATTAGCGTTTTTGTCTCTGGAGTCTGGTGGAGAGCGAATACAGTCCTGTTTGTCTTTTATTAAGTAACATTACTGCGTTTGATCAGCCGCAGAGCAGCGTCTAACAGTTAACTATTCATGTTAATGAACACATGAATAATAATGTAGTATTTAGATACAGTGGCTGTTTGTTGTTTATGAGGTTTGTATATTGCTTTTAATACCCGATCAGATGTGAACGCTAGCAGCTTGTTTACTAACATGTTAGCTTCCACATGCTAATACGTCAGCGCCGTCATTAACGTTCACTGAACCGATGTGACCTGAAGAAACTTTGTGCAATTAGAGAGAAAATATTTTCAGCTGAACTCTTTGATGCTGTTAATCCTCCGTGTCCAATCACTTTGTTTCTGCGCCCGAGGCCGACGCGTCCGGCAGGTTTCACGCTTCCCACTGACAGACGGAACCAAACTGAAACAGGATTACCATCACTGACGAGGGCCCGTGTCAGTGAACGCACCGCGGCGCTGAATGTAGGCCTACAGTCCCGGCAGAAAAAACCAGGTCAGCGCCTTTAATTACTGACGTGTTATTTGCGTCCTCGTACCTGCACACTGGGACCGAGAGCAGAGACAGAGAGGAGGACGAAGAGGAGAAACATCTTCATCGTTTACTCTCATCCTCCTCCTGTCAGTGCGTGCTGCTTTAAGGTCTCACTGGGATTTTAAAATGCTTCAGATTCAACAAAGAGTCCAAAACAGGAAGTTATTAAAGCTGCAGGAGCCTGACTGTAAGTAAAAGATGGAAATAAAATGTGTTTTAATCTTTTAATGTGAGAATATTTCTTTAAATAATAAGTAGTTGTAGGATAATTTACAGTTAAAGATCTTTCACGTTATTTATTTTTGTAAAACCTCGTAATTATATTAATATTTCTGTTTATTTAAAAAATACAGAAAAATATTTAAAATAAACGTGAAAAATCAGTAAATTTACTGATTTTTTTCAGTGTTCATTCATTCATTCATTCATCTTCATCCGCTTATCCGGGGTCGGGTCGCGAGGGTAGCAAGTTCAGCAGAGGACCCAAAACTTCCCTTTCCCTGGCCACATCTGCCAACTCTGACTGGGGGATACCGAGGCGTTCCCAGGCCAGTGTTGAGATATAATCTCTCCACCTGGTCCTCGGTCTGCCCCATGGCCTCCTCCCAGCTGGACGTGCCAAGAACACCTCCCTCGGGAGGCGCCCTGGAGGCATCCTCATCATTTGATTGGTGACACAGCGCAGCCCTGGCGGAGGCCAACACCCACTGGAAACGAGTCCGACTTACGACCAAGAATCTGGACACAACTCTCGCTTTGGAAATACAGGGCTTGGATGGCCCTGAGAAGTGGCCCCCTCACCCCATACTCCCGCAGCACTTCCCACAGGATATCCTGGGGAACCCGGTCATATGCCTTCCACAAAGCACATGTAGACCGGATGGGCATATTCCCAGGCCCCTTCCAGGACACCTGAAAGAGTAAAGAGTTGGTCTGTTGTTCCACGACCAGGACGAAACCTGCACTGTTCTTCTTCAATCAGAAGTTCGACAATCGTCCAGACCCTCCTTTCCAGCACCTGAGAGTGAACTTTCCCAGGGAGGCTGAGTAGTGTGATGCCTCTGTAGTTTGCACACACCCTCTGGTCCCCCTTTTTAAATAGGGGAACCACCACCCCAGTCTACCACTCCTTCGGCGCGTTCCCTGACTTCCATGCAATGTTGAAAAGGCGTGTCAACCAAGACAGCCCCTCAACACCCAGAGCCTTCAGCATTTCTGGATGAATCTCATCAATCCCCGGGGCTTTGCCACTGTGGAGTTGTTTGACTACCTCAGTAACCTCCCGCAGGGAAATTGATGTAGATCCCCCATCACACTCCAGCCCTGCCTCTATCACAGAGGGTGGGTTTGTTGGTCTAGTCGGGCTTAGGAGTTCCCCAAAGTGTTCCTTCCACCGGCCAATTACCTCCACAGTTGAGGTCAGCAGTGTCCCATCCCCGCTGTACACAGCTTGAATGTTTCCCCGCTTCCCCCTTCTGAGGTGTCGGACGGTTTTCCAGAAACGCCTGGGTGCCGTCTGAAAGTCCTTCTCCATGACTTCTCCGAACTCCTCCCACACCCGCTGTTTTGCTTCCCTCACAGCTGCGGCTGCAGTCCTTCGGGCCTGTCGGTACCCTGCAACTGCCTCAGGAGTCCCCCGGGATAACATATCCCGGAAGGCCTCCTTCTTCAGCTGGACGGCTTCCCTGACCACCGGTGTCCGCCACCGTGTTCGAGGGTTACCGCCCCTTGAGGCACCCCTTCAGCAATAGAAGCTTTGAACACCAACCACTCTGGTTCGATGTCCCCCGCCTCCACAGGAATGTAGGAGAAGCTCCGCCGGAGGTGGGAGTTGTTTTGTAGTGTATTTTTAATAATTCAACATGTTTTCTTAAATCTGTATAATTTATACTTTGTACTGTCATTGACATGACTTTATTGATTTCCTCCGTTTTCCGTCATGGCGGCGGCCAAAACGCCCAACTCAACGCTTCAAAAATCAATGGGTGACATCACGATAGGCTCACACTTGGTCTGTACGCAGCGTTTTATTTTGAAAATGTACCAGATTCTCTGACTTCCTGCAGTCACGTGTTCTACGATCGATGTTTGTGTTTAAATTCCATAATAATTCCACAGATTATCGCTCATCAATAAACACAATAATCAGGTTATTATACAGGTATCAGGTAGTTTTTGTGTCGCTGCGTTTCACCCGACGGGGATTCTGGGAGATCTGAACTTTAAAGTTAGAAAAGGTCGTTGCTAATCTGATGCTATAATGCTAACAGCAACATACAGGTGAGACAGGAACATTGAAGCCATCAGGAGGAGATCACAGAATATCTGCTGATTAATAACACACAGAGAGTCCGGACTGAAGGACAGGAAATCCACCGTGGCAGCACCTCCATCGATCTCACAGCTCATTAACACCCAGTGTGTGTGTGTGTGCGTGTGTGTGTGTGTGTGTGTGTGTGTGTCCAGGTGTGTTTCCTGATCAATAGACAAACTGCCTCATCAGAGGGCAGGACAATGTCAGCAGGACACTTCAACGACCATGAGACCAATAAACCACACACACACACACACACACGCTGAGTACTGATGGTACTTCAGATGAACTTCAGTCTGGAACCAGAATCTCACAACGACCACAACGACGGTCCACCAGACTCCATTCAGTGATTTTACAGATAAACAAACTTGTAACTGGACACAAACTAAATAAAATGTCTTTCCAACAATCACAAACTCTGTTCTTCGTAAAATAAATCCTGAATTCACCGACGTAGATGATAAAATATTTGTGGAAAAGGGCTGCAATCGCTGTCCACCAGACTCCAGAGACAGAAACACACATTTTACCTTCAGATCATAGTAACTTCATTAAAGTGGACAAATTTCATTTATTGTTTATTGTCTGAGTTTGGTGCGTTGAGCTGGACGGACTCACTGAGAATGAGCTGTCAATCACAAAGTAGCCCCGCCCTAAAGCTTACCCTGCTTTATGGTCTGTTTTACTCTAAATGGGACCATCAGTTACTAAATGAACATCATGCTGTATGGAAGAAGACTGAAACTAGAGACTGAGACCAGAAACTCATCAGGAAACTGTTTACTGAACTCATTCTCTGTTAGACTGAATGGGATCAGTTTATATTGCAATCAGTGGAGCTCCCCCTGCTGGACAATACATAGAATGCAGCTTTAAGACTCTGTACATTATATATATAATAACTGTACATTAATGTACAGTTATTATATATAATGTACAGTTATTATATGTAATGTACGGTTATTATATATAATGTACAGTATTATATATAATGTACAGTTGTTATATATAATGTACAGTATTATATATAATGTA
>NW_026136704.1:725936-744673 GCF_905237075.1 Dicentrarchus labrax
GAAGATGAAACTATGGAAGAACAAACTGATGACCAACCGCTGGTCAACCAGTCTGGGTTGTTCAGAGAGCCGCCGATAGCCGACGTATGAAGTCTGTTGTAATTGTAATGATTGGTTTCTCGGCCTCGTGAGTACCGATATCGGTCAATTAATGATTCCAGCCACAGACAGCACTGCGATTTTATGAATAATGATGGTTTGTTCTTTTATACAATGACATCTATATATATCTACAAATGATAAGTTCAACATTCACATTATGAGCTGTAAGTGCTCAGTGTTATTCATATATTCCAGTCTGTGACTTTATATTTGACTCTATAATATTCAGATTTCACTCTGTTGTTTATGTCTTTCTACTTTAGATGTTTGCAGGATATTTGACTCTCGCTGCTCAAACACTGGATCAGGTTTATTTGCATCATTTATTTGAATATTATTTGAATGTTCTTTATACTGAAAACTACAGCGAGGGACCAAACCCTGTACATAGTATATAACACACAGTATATAATATATATACACTGTGTATTTGTTATATACTGCACTTTATTCATACCTACATGGGGAAAATAATGACTTTTTATTAGTATTTCTATTAAATGTTTGGTGTGTTTTTGGTCTGTCAACCTCTTTAATCTTATTTATTTGTATTTGTTTAAAGGCTTTTGATTGCTCTTATTATTTTATTGTTCTTACAGTCTAATTCTGTCTGTTTTTACATATTTCTCATTGCCTTACATTAATATATAGTTTTCATTATATTTTTTATATATTAGTGACATTTACAGTAAAAATGTATTAGTAAGTTAACTGACAGATATGTTGTATAATGATGGAAGTTGAATAAATGTTGTTTATCAGTGTATAAGCATTGGTAAACTGTCCAAATACAGTTGTTATCAGTGTAAACAGAAATAATTACTGTAATCTCACAGTTAATGACTTTTATTACAGTTCTATAACTTTTAACATTCACATTAAAATAATAACAATCCAATAATAACAGCACTCTGCTGGAAATGGAAGTCTGATTATTGTATTATAGCAGAGTTCACCTGGATTTATAGATCACTGCATTGTTTTAACAGTGTAAATATCTTTAATCAAACATTAAAAAGACAAAACATTACACATGATTTTATGTAAAATTAAAGCTAAAGAGTGTATCTTAATGATTACTGTTATTCTACTGTATTGTATCTATATTTATATACAACATAAAGTTCTGATGTTTCTATCTGTCTGAATGTGTCAGGAACATACAGTATGTGGACTGACACTGTCTGTCTGTCTGTCTACAGGTGAGCAACCCTGGTACAACCACAGTGAGCTGAGTCGGGAGTCGGGGGAGGACTCACCCTGCTGGCTGCTCTCTCTGTGAGTGCTGCCCTCCTCCTCGTCTGCCTCCTCTCCCTTACTCTCCCCCGACAGCAGACGGCGGAACAGGCTGCAGTAGCGGGTCATCCTCCACAGTTAATGAGCGAGTCCCTTCGGCTGACAGTCAGTCACCTTTAAACACACTCAGAGGAGTTCATTACAGTCTGATCCAGTCTGCTCTGACAGCTCCCACCTCCCGGTGACGACACCGCACAGGCTCCACGCTGAGGACTCTCCCGTCTCACCACTCTCCTGTCTCACCGCCACTGCCTCCAAAACGTCCACAACTTGAGGTTGTTGGACTTTAAGCGTGCCTGTTGTCGCAGGAGTGCTGTGGTAAAATACGATCTGCTGTCGGCTGTTAGCATCCAGTAATTAGCATGAGTTACTGCACCGCTGTCTGATATAAATCACAGTTGGAGCATCTGAGTTATGTTTGAGTTGTGTTCACTGTTGGCTCGGTTGTGTGTCTGCTGCTGTTATTTAAAGAACACGGAAAAAACAACTGAGACAGGAAGCAGAGAGCGGGTTGCTTCCTCATATTACAAAATAAAGTTGTGTTTGTACAGTGTTAATAAAGTTGTGTGTTTGTACAGTGATAATAAAGTTGTGTGTTTGTACAGTGTTAATAAAGTTGTGTTTGTACAGTGATAATAAAGTTGTGTGTTTGTATAGTGTTAATAAAGTTGTGTGTTTGTACAGTGTTAATAAAGTTGTGTGTTTGTACGGTGTTAATAAAGTTGTGTTTGTACAGTGTTAATAAAGTTGTGTTTGTTTGTACAGTGTTAATAAAGTTGTGTGTTTGTACAGTGTTAATAAAGTTGTGTTTGTACAGTGTTAATAAAGTTGTGTGTTTGTATAGTGTTAATAAAGTTGTGTGTCTGTACAGTGTTAATAAAGTTGTGTGTTTGTACAGTGTTAATAAAGTTGTGTGTTTGTACAGTGTTAATAAAGTTGTGTTTGTACAGTGTTAATAAAGTTGTGTTTGTACAGTGATAATAAAGTTGTGTTTGTACAGTGTTAATAAAGTTGTGTGTTTGTACAGTGTTAATAAAGTTGTGTGTTTGTATAGTGTTAATAAAGTTGTGTGTCTGTACAGTGTTAATAAAGTTGTGTGTTTGTACAGTGTTAATAAAGTTGTGTGTTTGTACAGTGTTAATAAAGTTGTGTTTGTACAGTGTTAATAAAGTTGTGTTTGTACAGTGTTAATAAAGTTGTGTTTGTACAGTGATAATAAAGTTGTGTTTGTACAGTGTTAATAAAGTTGTGTTTGTACAGTGTTAATAAAGTTGTGTGTTTGTACAGTGTTAATAAAGTTGTGTGTCTGTACAGTGTTAATAAAGTTGTGTTTGTACAGTGTTAATAAAGTTGTGTGTTTGTACAGTGTTAATAAAGTTGTGTTTGTACAGTGATAATAAAGTTGTGTTTGTACAGTGTTAATAAAGTTGAGTTTGTACAGTGTTAATAAAGTTGTGTGTTTGTACAGTGTTAATAAAGTTGTGTGTTTGTACAGTGTTAATAAAGTTGTGTGTTTGTACAGTGTTAATAAAGTTGTGTGTTTGTACAGTGTTAATAAAGTTGTGTTTGTACAGTGTTAATAAAGTTGTGTGTTTGTACAGTGATAATAAAGTTGTGTGTTTGTACAGTGTTAATAAAGTTGTGTGTTTGTACAGTGTTAATAAAGTTGTGTGTTTGTACAGTGTTAATAAAGTTGAGTTTGTACAGTGTTAATAAAGTTGTGTGTTTGTACAGTGTTAATAAAGTTGTGTTTGTACAGTGATAATAAAGTTGTGTTTGTACAGTGTTAATAAAGTTGTGTTTGTACAGTGTTAATAAAGTTGTGTGTTTGTACAGTGTTAATAAAGTTGTGTGTTTGTACAGTGATAATAAAGTTGTGTTTGTACAGTGTTAATAAAGTTGTGTTTGTACAGTGTTAATAAAGTTGTGTGTTTGTACAGTGTTAATAAAGTTGTGTGTCTGTACAGTGATAATAAAGTTGATTATATATATATATATATATATATATATATATAATATAATATATAATAAGATATAATAATAATATAATAATGATATATATAATAAAGTTCATCAGCTCCACACAGACAGAACCAATAAAAACTACAAGTTGTTTCATGTTATAGTTCTGAGCTGTTCTTCCAGATGTGAACTTCCTGGTCTGCGTTCAGGTCTGGGGTCAGGCTCTGGGTCCAGGTCTGTGGGTGAATGTGATCCTAGGTTATTCTCAGAGAGTAAACAGCAGCGGCTGGAAGGTGATGAACACTATAAATATCAGAGACTGCGCTCCGTAATCCCTGCAGGTTGACTTGTAAGGCGTTTTCCTGAAAGGGGAAGTACTGATTTATTATAACTACAAGTACTTTTTCCAGATATCACTAACAAACAATGCGGCTGGAGGGTTGCTCTTTCCTTCTTCCAGCCTTGAGTCGGGTTGTGACAAACTGGGGGCTCGTCCGGGAACAAATTAACCATTTTTTTACGATAGGTTCTTTCTGCCTCCTTGATTGGTTGCTACTTCCTGTGACAGCAGGTTTGTTACTGAGTAAATCTGCATTTTCGTGCTTTGGTATGTTTTCAAAATTGCTTTTTAAAATCCAAATTTGGGGAGTTTCATAAGAGTTTTTGGTCCTTTGGTTCTAATTTGGCGTCAGCCCACTCTGCATTGTGGTTTCAGGTCTGTCAGCTCTTAAAGCCGGTTGAAGTAAACACTCTGGATGGCGTCTGAGGCTTTCTGGCTGCCTGCTCTCTCTGCCATCATTCCCACACGGTTGTGGTCGAGTTATTGGCTCGTTACAGCTTTCAAACTGTACACAGAGCAGTTCTCACAACTGAATTATAGAACAGTATTTAGGATATTTGCTGACAGCCGCAGCACTTACACAACGTAGAATAACGTTTCCATCAGTCGCAGGATTAACGCTCAACATGCTGCAACTGAAGGAGCAACCAGAACGCTGTTTACGTCCTGAGTTTGACTTCCTGGGACAAATAGTGCACCGTCACACCCGAGAGCTTTTAAAGCCTTAATGAGCGCAGTGCTACAGTAATAGCTCTAATGCTCATAAAGTGATTCATATTTCAACAATCAATAGCTGAGCAGCAGCACTAATGTACATTCAACTGCCTGATATTATATATACTTTATATTGTTTTCTTCTGTATTATTACACTCATCTTCTCTCACCTTTAATGTTTCACATCGTCAAATAACAGAAGATTGTGAAACGTCTTAGTTCTGTAATAATAATAATAATATTAATAACAATAATAATATAATAAAGGAACAGTGCATGTTTGATCAGTAATGTATTCAGTTTGTTTTGTTGACAAAGGTCTTTACATTCATGACTCATCTTCATCATCTTCCTCTGTCAGACTTCCTGAGCTCTTATTTTGGCGGGATCATGAGACCAGGAGGGGAAGAGGAAGAGGATGCAGTGAAGGACAGAGGGGACGTCCCATCAGCCTCAGTGCAGCCATGTTTCTGTAACCTGATTGATCAACTGATTGATCAGATAGCTGTTTACACTTCCTGTATGTGAGCCATCTGTCAGCAACCAATAATACCTCCTCCAGTACCTGTACCTCCAGTACCTCCTCTAGCTCCTGTACCTCCAGTACCTCCTCCAGTACCTCCAGTACCTCCTCTAGCCGACCACACTGAGCTTCACATGCTCTACAGGAACCGTCAGAGACGACAGACAGTTTATTATACAGTGAACGCAACCAGTGAGCCACAGACAGGAAGTCTGAATGCGAGACAGACTGACCCTTTAATAGGACTCTTACTTTGGCGGGGTACAGGAAGTAGCTGGAGCTGCGTGCACTCACTGTTGATGGGAGCATTTTAATGCAGCGGTGCAGCACTCAGACATCCTGCTGCAGCCACAGCGCCGCATTACATTAGTGTGTGTGATGTGTGTGTGTGTGTGTGTGTGTGTGTGTGTGTGTGTGTGTGTGTGTGTGTGTGTGTGTGTGTGTGTGTGTGTGAGTGTGTGTGTGTGTTAGAGTGTGTACAGAACAGCCTCATAAATAATTGAAAAGTCTGCTGACTCCCTCTCTCTGTCTCTCTCTCTCTCTCTCTCTCTCTCTCTGTCTCTCTCTCTCTGTCTCTCTCTCTCTCTTTTTCTAAGGTTAAGCTCGCTCGCCCCTCCACATGGCGAGGGGGATGAGCGAGAGGGTGTGTCGCCATGGCGACACTCTTAAAGGAGCACACCGTGTTCGATTGACACAGAGGTTACATTATGACTGCGTCCATTAGCTACGTGCTAGCATCAAATATGTAGAGCGCCGTTAGCTTCCGTGCCAATTCTGTAGCATCCTGGGAGCTCATTATAAATTCTATATTGCTGCTGTTTCCTCTCGGCACTCACGTTGCTCCAATAAATATTTAATCAGAAACAGCAGCACAGAACTATCTGAGGATCAAACAGCTGCTCTCAGAGACATCGCGGTGGCGAGTTCAGACCCGTTTATCTGGTATTCAAGGTCATAATCCATAAAGTGAGTCTCACTGGTTTCCTGTTAATGAATCAGTTCAGCTCATATTCAGATTCGTTACTGTAGCTTTGATTGGAGGGATCATTAAATTCATCATGAAACATAAAGGACAACATCGTCCACAGAAACAGCTCCTTAAAGGTTAAATATACGACATTCACTGCCACTAGAGCGCCGGCAACAACAGGCCCACCCGACTCCATTGAAGATCATAAAACACACTTTAAACTGGACAGAAACCAAAACAATCACCAGCTCTGGTTTGGTGGAAATAAAGCACTATCACTCTCCACCAGACTCCAGAGACAAAAACACTGATTTTACCTTCAGATCATTGTAACTTAATTCAAAGTGGACAGAAACAGAATACAAGTCATTAAAAGCGTCTCTGTTAGTGTTTCCAACAATCACCAACTCTGGTTTGGTGGAAATAAATCCTTAATTCACCGACGTAGATGATAAAAACAGCAGTTTCAGTCGGAGCAGACCGGCTATGGAAACAAACCACAGAGAGGCTGCGATACAACACAGGCACTCTGTATATAGACAATATAATGTTTAATATCTCATATATAAAACCTTTAAATTACTTAAGAAACTTAATAATTTACTTTAGTTGTGGTTATAAGTAGACTCTTAGCACAGACGGAGTGAGACGCATTAGTTCTCTGTGTTATGAAGTGATCCGCTGTGGAGGGGACCATCAGCGCTGTACGTATCGTCCGGTATCACGAGGCTAAGTTAGCAGCTGACTGTAAGGAAACAGGAACGTTGTGCTGATCCATCCAACCTCCTCGCTGCGTGGACTTCCTCCTGACAGTCAGAGTTATAGTCACACTCGAGGACGGAGGCAGTTCTGGGTGCTGAAACAACAGATTCTGTCCATGTTTGCATCAAGTTTTAGGAAAATAGGGCAGAAAACTTCCAGCTGCTTATGGAAGTAAATATTTGTTCTCATGAGAGTGAAAATGTGCTGAACTAATGATGCTCATACCGTCTGTCCTCTGGTCCTCTGGGTTTAAATACAGTTTAAAGGTTTGCTAAGTGATTCTGGGCAATGTGACTGTACACAGCCCTGGTTCTGTAAACAGGAAACAAACACGAGCTAATTATTCCAGCTAACTGACTCCTCCACTGACATTCAGCTTCATTTCTAGTTCAGAGACATAATCCGAGTTCAGTTTCTGATTGAAAATCAATCAGTTGTCATGAAAAATAAAGGACATCATGTCCCACAGAAACAGGTTCTTTAAAGGTTTTACATATGACATTCGGTGCCACTAGAGGTCGCACTGGAGCATCTCCGACCATTTTACCTTCTAACCACAAACAGCCATAATATCACTATCACTCTCCACCAGACTCCAGAGACAAAAACACTCATTTTACCTTCTAACATAATAACTTCATTCAAAGTGGACAGAAACAGAATCAAACTGATTAAAAGCGTCTCTGTTAGTGTTTCCAACAATCACCAACTCTGGTTTGGTGGAAATAAATTCTTAATTCACCGACGTAGATGATAAAATATTCATGGTCTGACGTTGTTGTGATGTTAGCTACAGTAGCAGGAGACTGTTAGCTAACCCACAACATCGGTAACATTAGTTACACTACTAGCTGTGTTGTTGTTCGCTCTTTATCGTTGTATATGATGAACGCAATGTGGTGGAAGAAAAACAGCGAAAACAGGTGGAAATCGTGATCGTTTATTGTAGTGCTGTTAAGTTTCCAAACGTCTACAAACGACTGACTAAAGTGATTAAAGTGTTGATTCAAGTTTAATACTGTTAATAAGTTTATAAATTTATGTAAAATTAGTAACATTAGTCGCTTTGACTGAATAACAGCATGTTAATGTGTTCAGGGTGGGCACAGCGAGCACTCTGTACTCCTCACAGCAAAGGGGGTCAAAGGCTGGAACTGAACCTTCACCTTACAGCTGCAAGGCCACAGTGTTACACACCGAAGCACCTGTGTGGCCCTACGACACCTGTTGTCCTGTGTCACATCCAGGTAGATTCATTTATCTCAGGACACTTTTCAAATAGAGCAGGTCTAGACCGAACTCTTTCTAACAGTTCCTCGGAGCTACCAGACTAAACTTTTTTCATTCTGGTTTAAAATGTGGGGAAACCGAAGCCTCTCGGACTAAACCCGTTGTCGTTTCAGATAGTACGCGTCTGTGTCTGTCCTATCCAACCACCTAGAAACCACCAAAGATTACTTTTTGCGTCCGAAGCAGGCAGTGAACGGCTTGGCCATGGTGCTGAAGAGACGTGAGAAGAATCTGTTCACGCCTGTCTTCTTCTGTGGTGTCACCAGATGTTGTGTCAGTGTCTCAGTTATGTATCTGTAAATAGATGCATCACGGGACAGCAGGCACATCTGCAGGATCTCTGCGTCGCCTGTCTCCTTGCACAAGTCTTTGTGCACCGCCTTGGCGACCCTTCTGAAGTGATGGTCGCTCGGCTTTGCAGAACCATCGGAGCCTGCGATCTGTTCCCAAAGCAGCTCCACCAGAGACCTGCTGATGGTTCCAATGTCGTCGCAAGTCAGACGGCCGTCCGGATTTTTATGGCTTTTCATAATTTTGTTAACTAGTGCAATGACCATTAACCTGCAGCTGGTTTCGTTCCACCGATGTGCTGGATGTGCTGTGGTGTCAACCAAAGCCTCACCAGCATCACCAATGATTGGTGACTCAACGGACTGAACGGGGGCGGAAGGTGGTTTGGCTTTAACCACCAAGGTGTCACCAACCTTATTGCTGATCGGTGAATCAACAGACTGAACGGGGGCAGAATGTGGTTTTACTTTAACCACCAAGGTGTCTCCAACCTTATTGCTGATCGGTGAGTCTACGGACTGAATGGAAGCAGAAGATGGTTTTGGTTTAACAACCAAAGTGTGAGAAACCTTATTGCTGATCAGTGAGTCTACAGACTGAATGGGGGCGCAACGCGGTTTTGCTTTAACCACCAAAGTGTCACCAACCTTATTGCTGATCGGTGAATCTACAGACTGAACGGGGGCAGAACGTGGTTTTGCTTTAACCACCAAAGTTTCACCAACCTTATTGCTGATCGGTGAGTCTACAGACTGAACGGGGGCGGAACGTGGTTTTGCTTTAACCACCAAAGTGTCTCCAACCCTATTGCTGATCGGTGAGTCTACAGACTGAACGGGGGCAGAAGGTGGTTTTGTTTTAACCACCAAAGTGTCACCAACCTTATTGCTGATCGGTCAGTCTATAGACTGAACGGGTGCAGAACATGGTTTTACCTTAACCACCAAGGTGTCTCCAACCTTATTGCTGATCAGTGAGTCTACGGACTGAATGGAAGCAGAAGATGGTTTTGGTTTAACAACCAAAGTGTGAGAAACCTTATTGCTGATCGGTGAGTCTACAGACTGAATGGAAGCAGAAGGTGGTTTTAATTTAACCACCAAAGTGTCACCAACCTTATTGGTGATCGGTGAGTCTACGGACTGAACAGGGGCAGGAGGTGGTTTTGCTTTAACCACCAACGTGTCTCCAACTGTATTGCTGATCGGTGAGTCTACGGACTGAACAGGGGCAGAACGTGGTTTTACTTTAACCACCAAGGTGTCACCAACCTTATTGCTGATCAGTGAGTCTACGGACTGAACAGGGGCAGAACGTGGTTTTACTTTAACCACCAAGGTGTCACCAACCTTGTTGCTGATCGGTGAGTCTACAGACTGAACAGGGGCAGAATATGGTTTTACTTTAACCACCAAGGTGTCACTAACCTTATTGCTGATCGGTGAGTCTACAGACTGAACAGGGGCAGAACGTGGTTTTACTTTAACCACCAAAGTGTCACCAACCTTATTGCTGATCAGTGAGTCTACGGACTGAACAGGGGCGGAACGTGGTTTGGCTTTAACCACCAAAGTGTGACCAACCTTATTGTTGACAGCTACCTCCTGAGTGATAGAAGCTGATTCTGAGAAAGGGGTCATGCAGCCACTTCCTGAAGAAATTTCCAGAAACTGACGAATCTCAGCCAATCTCATCTGAGACTCGTCAGTTTCTGTCTCTTCAATGAAAGGAAGTATGGGGGTCTGCCATGACTCCCTGGTTCCAATCAGTGCACTGTCCTTTCCTGTGCAGTTTTTAAGGATTCTTGCCATATCGACTTCAGTCTGTGGGTGAATGAACTTGAGACGAGAGGTTTACTACCCTCCTTGCTGCCTCCACCCCTTCCAGAGCTTTTGGAGAGCTCATTCACTCTCTCTGTGACCTCTGCAACCATGGTGTCTGTTACCTTCTCCATGCTTAGGCAACTGATGTTGGTGACCCCGGTTGCCTCCGAGAAGGCCAGTAAGATAGTGTCACCCAGACACCCGCGGACATCGTCTTCAGAGATGCTTTTGGCGGATTTGGAAGTGTCTGTCCTCTTCAGCAGGCTCTGTTTGTACAACCCGTAAACATGTATGAATATAATATTGATTATATCCACACACATATTATTAATAACATCCTCAGCCTTCTTATCTAGAGTCCCTGACTCCAGCAGCGACCACTGTACGGTTGTCAGCTGCTCTAGGCTCTGACTGATTAGGGCGTGAATACTCTCCACTGTGGCTTGATCCATCTCGTCGCTGTTTGTATCCTTTGATCTGAAGTCCTGAAGAAGTGTCCTGAAGAATCTGAAGTGAACCAGGTTGGATTTGGATCCTAGATGTAGATTTTAAGAGAGAATGTTCGTTTTTGAATCAAAGAAACATTCTATTGGCTTTGATCTTTGAATGACATCATGACATTCCGATGACATCACAGCAAAAGATTAAAGAAATTAAAAAAACTCAACATTCCGACATTAAAACGTTTTAAAAATAAACAAACAAAGTATTTGATTGATTTAGTCTCTGGTTATTAGAAAGAATAGAAATTCTGGTTATTAATTACATTTTTAACTACAACAACTTTTATTAATAGCTATTAAGTTGAAGGATTTGGGATTCTGCAGAGGAGGCTGGTATCATCCACTCTTATTTAAAAACACATGTATACCCTCTAAAAGTTTGCATGAATCTTTCTGAGTTATGACAACTTCCACAAAATGTTGACATTTTTAATTACCACTTAATAATTGGTAGCAAGTTCTTTGGTTGATTAGGCTACTCATAAAAATGAACTTAGTTTGTGAACATTATTTATGTGTATAACACAACTTATTGAAATAATGTTTGCAACTTAAAAGGTTTATATAAATCAGTACACTTATAACGTTTATCTTGCATTAATGCATTAAGTGGTAGTAATCGGTCCACAGAATTACTTTTTACAGTGTTTTTTTTCGCAGTGCAGTCTGTGAAGTTAGCATGTTAGCATGTGGTTAGAAAGTGATATTAACTATGTACATTACTCGCAGAAATATGGGCAATGTGTGAGCACATGGCAGCTAACATTAGCTAGCTAGCCAATTAACATGATGACAATTAATAAAACCAAGTAAACCTGTTGAATTGTACGTGTTCTGTGAAACAAGTGCAGGTTTAAATAAATACATTGTGCATGCTGCTAATGTTGGTGTGTACTTTGAGTTGAACAACGAACAACTCTTTAGCAGGGAGTAATCAGTAAAATAATTATATTATTATATAATATAATCAGTAAGAAATAAAAGAGTAACTAGCCCAACACTGTTTACCACAGTGGGTTTGCAACTGCGGGCACTAAATCATACATAGTGTTGCTTTAATCCAGTGGTTCCCAACCTGGGAATCGGGACCCCCACTAGGGGCCACCAAAGCTTTGTGGGGCCCAACAGGTCTTTTTGATTCAAAGGCGTGTAAGAAAACTTATATATATACACAATAGGCCAATATCTGAGCATGTGGTTCACTTCTGTGAAGAAAAGTAAATGTAAATAAACACAACAAAGGGAATCAAACACTAAATCTGTCTGAATATTAATTCTGTATGATTGTTAATAAAAACACAGAATACAGACAGAGAATTGTATAAAAAGTTCCCTAAACAGGGAATAATCTGCTCAAACATTCATCCAAATCTCCGGTTTTACACAAATGTCCTGCAGTTACTGAGTTCACTGTTTGACTTCATAGTTCAGTTTTAATACAATATGAAATATCCATAAAATATGTCACTGAGTCAGTTTATTAAATGGTAGAAAATGGTTCCCTGAAGGGAAAAGGTTGGGAACCAGTATTTTAATTGATAAAGACAAACTACCAAACAACAATGATGAATGCTAAATAATCAATGTGATGACACAATAAACTCAGGAATAGTTTTGTTCGCACTTTAGCAAACTGCTGGAGAATAAAGAGTCTGTTTTTGTGCAGACGCTGCAGGAAGCAGGTTGTATTTCCAGTTTAAAAGCAACCACTTCCTTTAATAATACAGAGAGCTTTTAAAGAGTCATTACTCAGCTGATGTGAAACAAACATACCTCAGAACACAAAGGTTCATGGATAGGTGTCCTTCTTATTTTACTGCATTTGCCTTAAAAATAGGATAAACTGTCATATCGTTTTCCTTTTTTGGTTAAACATGATGTCTGGAAGCTCCCAGTGAACAGCAGGTCCAGACCGGGACTGAATGCAGCATCTGATGCTGACGGAGGAAAGTTGGACTGCAGGGAATAAAGGACTGAGGTGGTTTTATTGATAGGCTCATTTGGGTAATGAGCTAAGAGCATCTAACATCACTGTTGACGACAGTTTCCTTCTTTTAGCAACAAGTCCCTCTGGAAACTTCCATTAATCATCTTGGTAGCTAACGGCAGCTACATTAGCAGTTAGCGGAGGACGTCAGAAGGAAAACCCGACAATATTCTCTCCATAAAATATGATCCAGTTTCACCCAAATCACTGATAAAGTTGTGTTTGTACAGTAATCAGTGAGCTCCGCTAGGTAGCCATGTTGTTAGCTAGCTACGAAGAATGCACACAGAACTTAACGCTGACAAACTGAAATCTGTTTAAGAATTTAACCATAATAATAACAACAATTAAAGCTGTGCGAATTCAAGGTGATGAGATAACTTGATAATAATAACGTTTCATTGTGAACGTCTTCAGAGCGAACTGACCGATTCTGAAGTATCTCCGATTCTCTAGGAGGAGTTTGTTAAAAGGAAACGCCAGAAAATGTTACATTACATTAATATATATTTATATATATTTGTATAACAGAAGTTATCTCAGGACACTTTTCAAATAGAGCAGGTCTAGACCGAACTCTTTATAACATTATTTACAGAGACCCAACAGTACCACCATGAGCAAGACCTTGGAGACAAGGGCAAGGAAACACTGCCTGTTAAAAGGCAGAAACCTAGGACAGATCCTCCGGCTCTAGGTGGGTGGTCGTCTGTCTCGACCTCGCCACAGACACGCCCTTAGCCAGAAACTCAAGATTTTGATAATGACTGTCTTTATACATCATACTGACCAATTGTATTGAATGCAACTGTCTAGGAGGAGTTAAAGTTAAGATTCGGAGCATGTGTTACTGCTCGGACCCTAATCAGAAAGATCTAATAATAACAGCACTGATTATTTGTATTATAGCAGAGTTCACCTGTATTTATAGCTGATTTCTTTGGTTTTACAGTGTAAATAAACATTAAAAAATACACAACATTTTATGTAAAATTAAAGCTAAAAACTGTATTTTAATGATAGAAAATTACTGAGTCAGTTATTTTAATATTTAGTATTGTTTTGGTGCTGCAGCTGTTTTTGTTTTTCTTACAGTGTATGATGTAATGTGACATCAGCTGTCCACTGAGAACATGAAGGTTTTAAATAAAGTTTATAAATTCAATCCGATACTAACAGGATCAGCTTCCATTAAATCCTGCAGAGAGCTGCTGACGGGGACCAGAGAGACCAGAGGAACCAGTACAGAGAACAAAAGGCCATAAACAGGGAGGGGCACACACACACACACACACACACACACACTGTTTCTGCTGAGCTCAGCATCTCCTGCTGTTTATGGTCTCTGACGCTGTGGAGGAGGGGAGTGTCTCTGTATGAAGACAGTTTATAGGGTAAAATAACCTCCTCAGACATCCTCACACACACTCACAGACAGATTGATCCCAGCAATAATAAAATGTGATATTTCTTAAAGGGAGTTTGGTGCAGGGAGCTTTTAGTTGGATTCAAACTGCTGATATGGATCATTGTTAACGTTTAGTCTCCACTACAGAAACACTAGCTGACTGCTGAAGGCTGATCAGGTTGTCTGATGGAGCTGGACATCAGCCGGCCTCCGTTGGACCGCCCCGCTCTGGTTCTGGGACTCATTCGGGCCCCGCTCCCCGCAGTTGTGTCACTGAGACTGTGAGACGGATGGTTCACTGTCAGCACTACAAAATACACAAGTAAACAACGTCCAGCAGGAAGACGCTGCTGAAGACACGAACCACATCGTCATAAAGCCGCAGGGACAATGTTTCCACTGATGATAACAGTTAGCTATACTTTATATCACTGTTTTGGCTTTTGTCCCAAATTACACTGGTCTGAACTGTGTCCCTGAAGGTAGCACACTCACACACACTCTCACACTCTCACTCACACACACACACACACACACACACACACACACTGTTTAGGTGTTTTTCAGCTGATCAGCAGAAACAACAACAACAGAAATCGACACGAAATACACACCTCCTCTGGGACAGTGTGTGTGAGAGTGTGTGTGTGTGTGTGTGTGTGTGTGTGTGTGTGTGTGTGTGTGAGAGAGTCCATTCAGTCTCTCAGGTTTCTCTGGGTCACTACAGTCCTGGATCGAGTGGATCTGGTCCCAGAATCAATAACAACAGACCGATGTGACTGTAAACAAACTGAAACTGAATCTGACCTGATTTCACCTGCGCACTCAAACACATCACTGGTCTCCATGGTAACGGCAGACCCCACCGCCACCGCCACCGCCTGTTCAGGTCGACCTCACACCAGTTCACCCAGTAAACACACTGCCTGCCTGTTTGTTTGTGATCTAAACCGTCAATATATATATAATATATATATAATATATATTTAATATATATTTAATATAAATTTAATATAAATTAGGTGCATATGAGATATAATATATGTTATATAATCGACCCCCACTGACGGCGACCATGGTGGACCCGGTCTGTGTGGACGTAACTTCGGTCTGAGGGAGCAGTGCAGCAGCCGGCGGTCGGGACCGAGGCACCGAACGGACCTCGGAGTTCTGACTCATGATGATCAACGACAGGATTCAGTGAGGAAGCTTATCAATAACTGATCAACCGATCAATAACCTGTGACAGTCAGAGGAAGAACCTGAACGCTCCGAGCAGCAGGAGGCTGACTCACTGTCAGACAGACAGCTGACAGACAGACAGGAACTCCTCTGCTGAAGGAGCAGCAGTCTAAGATAATACGTTAATAAATAGATATAATAAAAGGTCTTTCTGTATTAGAACATCAATAATAAAATATTAACAGATTATTATTTTCAGAGTGAGACGCTCTCAGAAGAGTTCTACATTATTTTAATCAAACAATATATAAACAATATATAAACAATATATAAACAATATATACATTATATATAAATATTGTTATTATGCTGGTTGCAGATTGTTAAATTCAGTTTTCACCATCAGTCCTCCACCTGTCTGTCTGCCTGTCTGTATCTACTGTCTCTCATCAGTTGTGTTATTGCTGATCAATAATCGGTATTGATGACAGATACAGCGACCGTATTAACTGTGTGTGTTACTGTAAACCACCTTTAACTACCACAGAAGAAGAAACCAGGAGGGTTTATCTCCACTTCCTGTTACTCTCTGCTGTTTCCAGGGTTCATTATTAGAAGGTAGGTCAGTTTATGGGAATTATTAAGGTTCAAATCCCCTCTGCTCCACACTGTCACACCAAACTCCATTCAAAAAACGGCTGTTTTAAGGAAGTAAACCCTTTATTTCCACCATCAGTGAGACTCTGATTCTCTCCACAGACACAATCTGCTCACATTGACTGTCAATCACAGCCAAGCCCCGCCCCTAAGTTCTCCATGAAACCCAATACTGTCGGACCAGGACCAGAACCAGGACCAGGACCAGAACCAGGACCAGAACCAGGACCAGAGCCAGAACCAGAACCAGAACCAGGACCAGAGCCAGAACCAGAACCAGAACCAGGACCAGGACCAGAGCCAGGACCAGGACCAGGACCAGAACCAGCCCCAGGACCAGGACCAGGACCAGGACCAGAACCAGCACCAGGACCAGGACCAGAGCCAGGACCAGGACCAGCACCAGGACCAGAGCCAGGACCAGAACCAGGACCAGGACCAGCACCAGGACCAGAGCCAGGACCAGCACCAGGACCAGAACCAGAGCCAGAACCAGGACCAGCCCGTCTGTCTCCCTCTGAACTGAGATCAGAGGACTGAATGTGACAGTTCCCAGAATGCATCACTCTGTATGGACCCACACACAGCTGTCTGTCTCTCATATCTGTCCCTCTACCTTCCTGTCTGTCTCCAAGCCTCTTGTCTGTCTGTCCCTGAACTCCTGTCTGTCTGTCTCTTTCCTCTACCTGTGTTCTATACCTGTCTCACAGCCCCATAACTGTCTCTGTCTTTCCTGTCTGTCTCTCTGTCCCATTACCTGTCTGTCCTACCAGTTTATTCTATCTCAGTCTCCGCCTTCTTGACCCTCTGACCTGTCTGCCTGCAACCTCCTGTCTCTCTCTCTCTCTCTCTCTCTCCCCAGCCTCCTGTCTCTCTCTCAGCCCACCTGTCTGTCTGTAAGTGCTTTGACTAATTGTGAACTTTTCTGTCTGTCTCTCTGTCCCATTATCCTGTCTGTCTGTTATTTGTCCCTAACTCTCCCTGTCTCACCCACCACCTGTCTCCTTGTCCCTGCCCTCCTGTCTGTCTCTCTGTCCTTGCACCTCCCCGTCCTTTTCTGTCTCACTCTCCGCCTTGTTTTGTCTCTTTACGCTATGACCTGTCTGCCTGCAACCTCCTGTCTCTCTTTCTCCCCAGCCAGCTGTCTCTCTGTCTAACCACCTGTCTCTCTCTCTACGTCTCACTCTCATTTAAGCCTCCTGTCTCTCCCTCAGCCCACCGGTTTGTCTCTCTGTCACAATACCTGTCTGTAACTTTTAGTCACCTGTCTGTCTGTGTTGGACCTCATACCTGTCTCACAGCCCCCCAACTGTCTCTCTGTCCCATTGCCCGTCTGTCTGCCCTCCTGTCTCTCTCTCTCTCTAGCCATTACCTGTCTGTCTCTAACTGCTTTGACTAATTGTTAACTTTCCTGTCTGTCTCTCTGTTCTGTGTCTGCCTCCCACCTGTCTCCCTCTCCCTGCCCTCCTGTCTGTCTCTCTGTTCTGTCTGTCTGTGTCTGCCTCCCTCTCCCTGCCCTCCTGTCTGTCTCTCTCTGTCCTACCACCCCCCCGTCCACCTCCTTTCTGTCTCATTCTCCGCCTTGTTTTGTCTCTCTACGCTCTCACCTGTCTGCCTCCAAACGTCCTGTCTCTCTCCCCCAGCCTGCCGTCTGTCTGTCTCTCTCTCCCTGTATGTCTCACTCTGTCTCCAACCTCCTGTCTTGCCCCCTCAGCCCACCTGTCTGTCTGCCTGTGTTTTTGCTGCATCAGGCGTCTCTCTCAGCGTCGGTCCCTACAAACATCCCATAATAACCACACCTCTCAGCTCCAGCTGCATTCATACCGCAGTACACTGGTACCCAACATGCATCACTCCCTCCAGCCCTCACCCCCCTCCCAGCAGCCTCCCTCCATCCTCCGGGAGGGAACTTCCTACCTGCCGGTGCTTTCTCTTTGCCCTCCATCTCCCGCTGCGGTTCGGTTCGGTCCGGTTCGGTCCGGTTCGGAGAGGTTCGGAGAGGTTCGGTGGTCCTCTCGTCACAAATCCACTTCCTCCTCCCTGAGTGAGCTGGAGTCAACAAGCGTCGAGTAATCAGCCGCCGATAGATCGATACCGGCGGGAGAGAGGGTGCTGAGGAGGGAGGAGGAGGAGGAGGAAGAGGAGGAAGAGGAGGAGGAGGAAGGACCCGCGCGGATAAAAACAGACTCAACCCGCTCTGATAATCCTCCTCGAGGCGGGTTTCCTTCTTCTTCTTCTTCGCTGTTCTTTTTTCCTCCTGCGGACGTTGAGGCTCGTGCGTTCACCTGAGCTGTGTCCGCGCGCTGCTGCTCGCTCTCCCTCTCCCCCCCCTCTCTCTCTCCCCCCCCTCTCCCTGTCTCTCTCTCTCTCTCTCTGTGTGTCTCTCTCTCTCTCTCTCCCCCTCTCTCTCTCTCTCTCTCTCTCTCTCTCTCTCTCTCTCTGTGTGTGTCTCTCTCCCTCTCTCTCTCTCTCTCTCTCTCTCTCTCTCTCTCTCTCTCCCTGTCTCTCTCTCTCTCTCTCTCTCTCTCTCTCTCTCTGTGTGTGTCTCTCTCCTCTCTCTCTCTGTCTCTCTCTCTGTCTCTTCTCTCTCTCCCTGTGTCTCTCTCTCTCTGTCTCTCTCTCTCTCTGTCTCTCTCTCCCTCTCTCTCTCTCTCTCCCTGTCTCTCTCTCTCTCTCTCTCTCTCCTCGCGCGGTGTTGCTGCAGCTCACGTGACGTCACCGCTGGAGGAGTTTTTAAGGTGACAGATGATGAAGATGATGAAGATGATGAAGATGATGTGAGGAGGGAACCTACAAGAGCTTTTAATATCTGGGGGGGGGTTGGCCTAGTCCCCTGCAAGGCATCATGGGAGAATACGCAGAGAAAATTGAAGGACTGACTCAGATCCATTACTCATCAATATCTTTATTAACACAACTTTATTAA